>NC_055961.1:33733235-34033235 GCF_018492685.1 Alosa sapidissima | reverse complement strand
GAGGTGCTTGTCATTCGAATCATGTGATACTAGATTCTATCCTTTCCCGCCCCCATAGGCACGGTCTGCACTGCAATTGGCTGTTGTCTGTGTAAAACGCGTGGGTGAAAAGAAAAACGTTTACTTATCTTTTTCAGTTGAGATTATTTTTAAGCAGCTGAAGTTGAGCACACGTTTCAAACTCAGTGTGCGTGTTTTGTAACAATATAGCCTACCAGGCAAGCATTACAAAACACTGATTTCTCTTATGCAGTTTATGGTTTTGTGAACATTGTCTCTCCATTCCACCTCACTTTGTCACCCATCCCTTCCAAGACATTTGGATGCAGAATAAAACTTTTTATTGAACATTTATTTGAGATTTCATTAAACATATACATAGCACCTGGGGGGAAAAAACACCTGCTGCAGGATGTACACTGATCAAAGTAAATGATGGAATTCAGAACAAATACATTGATTGGATTGTGAATGGAATCTCCTCAAACAAAGCTACACTGGAGCGAATGAAAAGAAAGTATACATTTTGCCTGGTGTAGTATTGCCTATGCCTCTTAAACATGTCTGTGTCAACCAGTCAAATCCCTTCTACTGTTTCCATTTCTTCCAATTATTGATCAGTAACAATTTCACAACCAACGTTACTGTTATGCCAGACCTTTAAGTATCAGAAAAACATAAAATATTATTATTTTGGAAGAAATACATGAAATCTGACCCAATGCTGTCAGGAACCAGTGCTGGGATGGCCCCAGGCTGACAGAAGACCTTACTCAAAAACATGATGAGACATGATATAGACAGGACAGACGTTCCAGTGGTCACAAAACATATGCACTGGGACGATGCCAGAGTTACAGCCACAGATAATGCCATTTGGACCACATTTCGAAGCCCCCTTGGTGAGCCTCCACAAGTCCCTGAGCAGACTGACCCCGCCGCACCACTCAGTGACGTGTGGAGGTCACGGGTCACGACGACCCCTGCCTCTTTTGACTGACCCCCCGCAACGTCTCCAACTGCTGGGCCCGCTCCATATGGACTGTGATCAAGGTGCGGTTCTCCTCAGCCAGGACCCGAAACTCCTCCTTGAGCCGGGCAATCTCTATGGTCATCCTGTCATCATCCACCAGCTCCCCTCGTAGCTCTTTCCTGGAAGGCAGAAATAAAACGTGGAGATGCAGTTATGTGGATTACTACAAATGAGTGGTTTTCCATAAGCTGTTTTTACCAAAATGTATGTTTTTGTTGTTTTTCTTTTGAAAGGCCAGAATGAGTCTGTTAAAAAGGTATTGAAGATATTGGGACCAAGAAGGTATTGCTCTCACGGGTTTTGCTTTTCACAGACAAATCTTACCAAATATTGGGTTCCTAGACCAAAGTGGAAATAAATTTAGTTGAAATGAATAATGTACAAAATGTCCATAAACAAATACAGCAATAGCTGATTTACATCCATGTATTTGCCAAAAAAATATGATGGATCATAATAAATGGGTCCACGCTGTAGTGAAATGTGTCCCATAAATGAGATGTTTGTGCTTCAAATAACCCTCCGAAACAAAAAACAGCATAAATAGATAACTATTCCCCTGGAACAATGATCAGTCTCTGCCATGTCAGGTCTGGAGCTGACACACTGTAACTCCCACACTAGATAATCGGGCAGTGGACTTTCTCTCAGCTCGGCCTCATGTAAACAAAGCTTTTGAGCAGTGACCTAATGTGGCACGAGGCCAGACTGCAGTGCAGTTCCCTCCACACGAGGCCTTTGGACTTGACAGAAGGAGAGCACAGCGCTGCTTTTTGGAGTTGAGCTACAAGTCATTTCGTGGCAAACGTGGACGGATTCCAGATCATTTCATATCAATCATTGACCATTCATTGTCTACCATTCAGAGCTTTGTAAAACTGGGGGAAAAAATTCTTGTCATGTGATGAGCTATCATGTTGTGTAAAAACTAGTGCTCTCGGTTGGCAGGGCCATTTCCTCTTTCTTTGTATAGCTACAGATTCAGTGGAAAGCATTACTAGCCATGGTCATGAGGTCCTTAGCTGGCCACTGAGATCTACATATTCATAAGAGCAGAGAGATATCTCTGATGCTCTTATGCTTTTTTGCCACATTGTTTTTGTCAATGATCCTTTGACAATAGTCCAGGATCACACTGACAGAGAAATGGCAATTTTAGCTCTACTTATATATAAGATCAGTAGGAGAAATGTATGGGATAATAACAGTGTATCATTTCTCTGCCAATTGTCCATATTGTTTTTATAATATTTATAATGAAGGCGATGATTTTATGGTAAAAGGCTCTTTTAAGCAAGTAAACACACACACACACACACACACACACACACAGAAACTACAGGAATCCAGACAGAACAAAAGAAAAGGGAAGCATACTGATGAGTTATTTATGACGTGAGCCACTACCTCCAGTAGTACTTTTTAATCATAAAATACAATTATACAACATTTAAACTTTGCAGTGAATGTGAAATTTAATTACCCAGAAATAAGAGAGAGAAATAAGAAGAGAAAACTTCCATTATATTTACAGTATAGGTCTGCCATGATTACACACAACTATTTTTGAACAATGAAGTATTAGCTGTTAGGAAATCCCCTGGTCATTCAATGTGGAATGTGGCATAAGGTCCTATTACATAATTATAAAGGGAGATCATTATCTATCTATCTATCTATCTATCTATCTATCTATCTATCTATCTATCTATCTATCTATCTGTCTGTCTGTCTGTCTGTCTGTCTGTCTGTCAGTGAGATGATTGGCAGAAGGATATATATCCATGCAGATTATGACATGCTCTTGCTGTAAGTGCCTTGTCTGTTATTGTTTAGCTGTGTGAATATTTGTTTTACTGTCCCATGACAACTGGACGCCAGTGTGATGACCTCAGCAGTTGTGTTTGAGTTACACATGACTTCATTAGAAGCAAAAAACAGATGGGCTTGTTCCGAGACTGACTGAAGCAAAAGACATCTTTCTCTGTGGGTAAGTGTGATGTGATCTGTTTGAGGTCTTAACATGTCTCAATTTCCATTTCATAATATGGAAAAATAAAAGAACAGGTCTAGACTGAATGAAACTGTGGAATTCTTTAACATCAACATTTATCTATGGTATGCGATGGACAGTGTTTACATGGTTAAACTTGATCAGAAACCTTGACCCTGATTTGAGAGACAACATTGCAAAAATCCAGTTCCAGTAAACAGTAGCCTAAACACCAAATGAAACATCCGACAGTCAAACATCCCAAACCTCTGCCAAAATGTGCACTTCCTGTGAGCAAAGGTTTCCCAAGACACTGGTCCAGCAGTCTAGTCGAAAAAGGGGGAAAAAAACGTTCACCTTTCACCCACTCACCCACTCAACTTACTTTCTGTCCTCAAGCTGAGCAATTTCTATTTTGACTTCGCGGAATTCTTTGGCCATCTTGCAATGATCCTTGTAGACTTGGACTGACTCCTTCAAAGACTGACATGGCAGTACTGGCTGAGAACAGAAGAAACATAGGACCGGTTACAAAGAAAAATGCACTGAGTGGGAGATTTTATCAGGAATATAAACGATTCATTGAGGCTCAAGTTGCAATAAATGCATACTTTTTACAATGAGAGTCCATGTTGGGTAGCCTATATGATTGCGCAATGTGTTTTAATCCCAAATGCATACCAGCACTGAGAGTGCTCAATCATCCATCATCCAATCATCCAAAAATGTGCCATACCTAAATCATTTGTATTTTACAAACCATCTCAAAAAGAAGCTGTTCGCTTAATATTCATGCATAACCTACTGAATACATGTTGGTATAAATCTGTGATAATTTGCAACTCATGATGAGGTATTGTTGTTGGAATGGCCATTTTCTTTTTTTGGTCCATCTGGACTTCTGCTTTCACAATGAGTCATGGCAAACTCTGACAGATTTCCACACCAGATTGCTTTCCTCAAATCTAATTCCCTTTTTCCCGCCCCATTTCGGCTTTGTAAAATTGCTTTAACCAGATAGCCATTGCTCTGTAGACTGTTCAATACATGTAGATCATTATAGGTACTCTGGGGTTGTCTGGGGTTACAGGAAAATATGAACAGAGCATGTCTCATCATTAGGATCTTATTAGCCTTAAAGAATATTACTTAATGGGGAAGAACTGTCCCTGCTTCAGACGCACTTAAGAGATACACACCCATATGACACAGAAATGGACACAAGCAAAGCTTTCAGACTGGCTTTTTGATTAGAAGAAAAACATGCATTGTAACTGCATGACTTGACACATATTTTGTGGGTTTTGGTTGAGAGTTAAACCCGCTGTGGTTAATGAGACTCAGTCCTCTCAGCTAAAGCCGACCAAAGGTCTCAAACACTTCAAGTTGGGACTATGCACCTAACCATTGTTTCTATCTCTGGCATAGGCATAACTGTTCTTCCTAAAGCTGTCCTTAAACAAACACTGAAACAAGTTTTGAAGGCAAACCTGCATTGTTGTTGTGAGTGAGACATCAGAAAAGTGAAAATGGTTAACTCTACACGAATTACCAGATTACGAAGATTTCTAATCAATGTTCTTTAAGGCAGACATCTGCCATTTCAGCATTTGTCACCCCTGACTGGAACCTCTGAAGATAAAAAATATCTGCATGACAGAAGATTTGGCACTTGGTCAGCAGCACCTACATACTGGCCAGTCTGGAATCATAAGCATTTTACTGCCCCCCAGTGGTACAGTCAGAGAATTGTATATAATAATATTGAACAGGTGGACACTTACACATTCGTCAGCTCTTTGGATTGGGCACCGTTATTTACTCATTCAGTCAAGACTTGGTAGAGGCTTGGCCCAGGCACGGTACACTTATCCATGCCCGGGTCTGCTTGAGGAGGTGGACTCGGGCACGGTACGGTTGGGCTTTATGATCGCGTCTATGCAAAGATTCTAAAGCACAGCAGCTCAACCGTGCCTGGGTACAGTTAGTATGCAGTGTGAGTGCGGACCAAGAACGGGAGAGAGTCCTCAAGTCCCCAATCTGATCTCCCCTAAATGTCCTTACCCAGGGAGTGAGATTCTTACAGTACATCCAGAAAACATTACCACATGACATGACCCAGAAACATCAGTGTACTCTTAGAATAGCAACTATCAGTGAAAATACCAAAGTGTAGTAATAATAGTAAAGAACCCCAATCTGAATATCTTGAACATCAAAGTAATGCAACCCTGTATGGTGTTATAACATTTAAGAATAAATACTCTGAAGGGTGTCCTTCCATTAATCCAGGGCTAAATACAACAGCCACAAAGAGTTCAGCTTCTCTCTAAAAGTAGCATGAGATCATTATGTTCATGATATTGGGACTTAGACATATATCAATCACAAGCCACACATATAGTCACACAAGCCACCCCCCCCCCCCCTTTCCTATCCCGTGGGCACTTTCAAGTCATTTCCCCATGAATCTTATGAGCGGGAATAGGCTATTGCAGCAGGTTGCGCAAGCGAGCAAGACTATTTCCAGGCTCCCGCACTATCAATAGCCAAGCCAGCCACAAGCCTGAGGGACAAGATTCATCCTTGAATCTCCAAAACATGTGTCGCATGAAATCCCTGTGTTCACTTAAAGTGATTAAAATAGTTTCCCTTGCAATAGCAAGTTTTTATTTTTTTATTTTTTTTATAGTCCTTTAAAAACAACTCTCAACTGTACTAACACTCACTAGCTGTGTTACTGACACATGTCGCTGTTTTGACATTGCCATGGTTACCTGAAGACGCTGTTCAAGGTCAGGAAAGGTTGGGAGGGCTTCCTCTGCGTCATTTAACTCTAGAGAGAACAGAAGAGCAGGGGGAGGAGGTTACCGGAGCTATGGTCATGCATTTCATTTCAAAGTCAGGGTGAGGACATTTTCATCCCTTTCACAAGGTGGATTATGCCTGCATTTGCATAAGTAGAAAGTGACACGCATAACCTATGTACATGCTTCCTTTTCTGTGTCCATCTGCACTAAGGCCTGGAAGGACAAGCTTATACTGTAAGCCTAGATGTTTTCAGATACCTCTGGGAAGATATCAAGAAACATTTTTTTCATCATCGAAGTTTAGGTCCACAATCTATCTACATTCAATTGATCAAGTGACAGTATTGACTTGCGACTTTTTTGGCAAGCCTAGTTAAAATACATTTCTAATATTACCATGCATTAACAAACAAGTATAATTTGACAGAGGACACATGTAAACAAAGTTGGCAATGCCCATGAGACAACAGACAGACAGGTGGTTAGTGCTTGTGGCTGTCATGTCAAGAATGTCATGTTCTCACACATGTCCAGAATCCACTGATGTCATGTGGCCCTGTGTTATGGGCACTGCAGGATGTTAATAAACAGTGCAAAGTTTACAAATGCATCTAAATGCTTTAATTTCCCTCTCAAGCACTTTCAGATCACCGACTTTTGTGTTATTACATACTAGTGATATGTTATACATCTTATGATATCTTTTACAGATCTAAACACGTCTGTGGAAAAAAAAGAATCCCTCAGGATCAGCCAGGTTAAAAGGCTGAAAGAACCAAACCCAGACACTGCAGTAGGCTACCATGGCACTAATGCAAGAGATAAAGAGAAAAGGGAAGGGGGCAGCGTTAAACGCTTTTAAATATAGGCCAGTGTTCTAAAAGCAAACAAATGAATCACGCACCAGTGTGGGAAACCCGATGCTGCTGAGACAGAGCTGCAGCTGCCCTCCAGCTATTTGCCTGAATAGCTGTATAACACTCTGACAGCGCTGCTGACTGTGTGGCTAGGTAGATACGTTGTTTTTAAGATGCCGAAGGTCTACAGAAATAGAGAGAGCACCTGTCCTCCCGCCGAAGAATGACAAAAGTTAAATTGGTACGGCATTATTGGCTCGTAGTGGATTTGGTCAGTAGGCCTAGCTGTTTCGGTGCGGGGAATGGCGTGCGTGCACTGTTACTTGTGTGCGATGAGAGGAGGGAAAAAAAGTAGCCTACAACTTTTTCATAGCCCAACTTTTTAGCTTTTTAAACAAACGTTAGGGTTAACCTATTCCTCTATTTGAACGTGTTGAAAATAATGACCGTTACCTGAGTTGTCGAGACTGAAGGCGATTCTAACTTCAGGTTTATCTGGAGAGACTCGTCTTGCTGAGGTGATCATTTATTCCCTGGCAGAGAAAGAGTCAATATCATAAAATCTGACACATATGTCCCTCAGACTCTTTTCGTAGGACTATTAAGGCTATTCCAACCACCTATTTGATATGAAGGATACGACAGACAACTAATTGGGAATTTCGTTGACTTTTCATAGGTTATTACTATCATGCACGTCTTCGGCTACATTACAGAACATGCAAAATCGAAGGGCGAGTAGGCTATCATAAGGGAAAGTCAGGCAAGTTATAGGTTAAATGTAACAATTCCATCTGAAAAAAAATCACAGTAAAGATGAAGCCATGCAAGCTTACCTGACAATACAAACTTAGATTAGAAGAATTTCGTAGCTGGAAACGAAGTTTTTAGGTGGTCTATTGTTTTTTGGCCACATAGAAAAGTTTCTTGTTGCCTGCCTGGCTTTGTCTTCTGTCTATGATGTGTAGGCTAGCAGAGACGGGACTGGTCCAAACTTTCGTATATGGCTAGGCTACCTATTGTCTCTTAATCACAAATCCAAGGGTGAAGTTTTTCTGTCGTGCGTTGTGCAGCTTTTATGAATATAAATATAGATTTATATTTAGAAAGCTCGGACAGTTGCAGCCATTACACTCTGAATTTTCAAAATGCCCACGCAAGCTCCGTGGATGAGGAATCCATAGCCTACAGCCCAAATGTGTGCCTGCTTGGATAGGCTACAACACGACAATAAGGGGCTGACAATATTGGAATGCTGCTTCTATACCCTTGTCCGTCGGGTACCAATTAAATGACTCAGATGGCATGACTTTAGGCATGAAAAATGTCCATAGCTCCAATCAGCTTTGAGTGACACACACTGGAATAACTGTGCAGTGATGCAGTCGCCCAGAAAGAGACCCTGCTAATTGCTTGAGGAAAGGCTGGCTTATTTTTTTCTGAGTCTTTATTTAGGCCTATCTCTTTAAATTGTGGCATAGCCTAAAACTGTAGGCTTTTTTTTTATATTGATGTGATCTGTTTCAGTTTTGTGCAGTTGCAGCTAATCCATACATCCGAAGACTTTGACACGATTTGGGAAAGATTCTTGAAAGATTGGAGTCTTTTTAATGCCCCCAATTCAAGCTGCTGTAGCCTACTGACTCCAATCTTTCAAGAATATTTCCCAAATCTTGTCAAAGTCTTGGTGTAGGATGACTTCATCCTAGCCTACACACGACTAGGTTTTGGTAAATATTTCAGCCTAGGCTACTTGATCAATATAGCCTATTAATTATTTAAAACGTGCATATCTTATTGTGTACATTGTCCAATATGTGAAAACAGCAACAGATTGGTAGTTTTCTGTAAACAAGATTCAGCAAATCGATGTTTCGATATTCTGCTAGGTTGCCTAAAAGGAAATCGGTATTTTGTTTGTCGATGCATGAGGTCTGTTCTCTCTTCCCTGAGCTGCATGTGCGCCTTGCGGTAAAGCTCACACAGCATCAGTAACATTTGGTGGCATAGGGGCTATTAATCTGCAAAAATGGCCCTTCACGTACCTAAGGCTCCGGGATTTGCTCAGATGTTAAAGGATGGCGCCAAGGTAAGTTAATGAATACTGATCATTTCCCTTTTTGAGGGGAAATCGCCGGTACCTAGCGTCTGTTGAGGGGGTGTTAGCCGGTTTACTGTCATGTGGAAGCCTCTAGAACGTTAGCTAGCTAGTTAGCTAACGTTAGGCCGTAAAGTACATAGGCGAGCTGTCTTTGTTGCCTTTTCATCGACATGCGATTGGCTAAACATATTTATAATGTGTTCTATTTAAATACTTTAGAACTATTTTGTATTGTCTTTTGATATTTAAATGGTCATTAATGAACTTAGTTGTCTTGAAACTGCAGGCTTATATTATCTACCTAGCAGCTAGCAAAGTAGCACTCAGTAGACAATGTTAGCTAACGTTAGCTCTACAATGACTAACAATTACCACTGGATGATAGGGTGTAGCATGTAACGTTAGTGATTTGTACGTTTTTGCGATCATTGTTATTGTAATTGTTTTGTAATATTCTTTGGGAAATTACGCTATATTGACTTGCATCCTGACAATCTTATTTTGACAAGGGAACCTTGGTGCATTGATTGAATGGGTGTAAGGCGTTGGCCGTATGATGTGTGACCACCTAATACGTTAACGTTACTTTATGGAACTGCTCTTATGGTCGGCTATAGACCATGTTGCAGATGCGATGTGTAACGTTACGTGAATGTATTCGTGCCATTTCAGCACTATTCTGGACTTGAAGAAGCAGTATTCCGTAATATTCAAGCATGCAAAGAACTTGCACAGACCACAAGGACCGCCTATGGACCGAATGGTAAGTCCGTTGAGAACCCTGTCAACTATTGACTCATGCTTGACCTCAGCTTTCTAAGATTGTTTGCCAAAGATATGTATGTTTATGATATATTTGGCAGAAGCTTCTGTAAAGCAACTTAATAACACTACATTAGTTTAAAACAATAGCTTCAAATATAGTTGAATAGCCTTCATTAAGAATACTATAAATTGATACATGGGTTCAGAATTTGATGTTCAGATAGGTGACTGGGTTGAAAAGGTGTGGACTGGACAGAGCTTTGTCACCTTTGCTCACCTGCTTAATTTTGCTGTTTTAGGCATGAATAAAATGGTCATCAACCACCTGGAGAAACTTCTTGTTACCAACGATGCTGCGACCATTCTGAGAGAGCTTGAGGTAACCCGTTGAATGCATGTGATGGGGAGTGAACAGCACATGCAATGATACAAAACATGACATTTCTCTGCTGTAGTTGTCACTAAAGATTAATTCATTGGTTAATAAGTCTCAACTGACTTGTCCATTTCAGGTTCAGCACCCTGCAGCCAAGATGCTGGTGATGGCATCCACCATGCAGGAAGATGAGATCGGGGAGGGCACCAACTTTGTCATGGTGTTTGCCGGAGCCCTTCTCGAACATGCTGAAGAGCTGCTGAGGATGGGCCTCTCAGTGACTGAGGTACAGGTTATCCAGACGCTAGGGCTGCAATGATAAATTCAAGTAATCGATTAGTTGTTGGCTAAATTAATCGGCAACTATTTTGATTGTAGCCTCTTAAACTTAAACATTTTCAGCTTTACTCACTCCTCTATGACCGTGAACTAAATACCTTTGGTCTGTGGACAAACAAGGCAATTGAAGACCTCATCTTGGGCTTGGGAAACAAACAATGATCGACATCTTTTCACCATATTCTGGCATTTTATTGATCAAACAACTTCTCGATTAATCAAAGGCAGATGAATCGACTATGGAACTGATCTTTAGTTGCAGCCTTACCAGACACTAGTTGTGGGCCATGGGCAGGGATCCAGCTCCTCCCATTCTACAGAGATGGTTGATTAAGTGATGGAAGTGTTATGTTATGTTGGCTTTGCTATTGTTCCTGGGCTGAATTCATGTAGAAAAATGGTAGTGATTAAAACTATAATATACATTTACAGCTGATGAATAGCATATAGCTACCAGTTGTACATGTGCCAGAAGATTCTTTCCTTTCACCTTCATAAAGCTCTGCATCTAAGGTATTTTGGGTGTTCTCAAGTCTCTAAATCCAAAGAATTTCTTCTTGTGTGCAGGTCATCGAGGGCTACGAGATGGCATGCAAGAAGGCAGTGGAGATTCTACCCAACTGTGTGAGCTCCTCAGACATTAACTTGCGTGACATTGATGTGGCCACAGCCATGATTCGCACAGCTGTCATGAGCAAGCAGTATGGCAATGAAGACTTCCTGGCTAACCTCATCGCACAGGCCTGTAGTAAGTCTGCCACATTAGTTGTTTAGGGGACGGTAAAGAGGGCATCATTTAAGTTATGAAAAAGCTATTCCTCCAGAGGAACATGGGGTCAGTCTTCAGGGTTGCTTTTTAATTATTTCATGTCAGATGAGGTGAAGAATCCATGTACCCAACTGTTGGTTTTGTTTAAAAAAGATAAAAATACTGTCATGACATGGTGTTCTCAAGATTGCTGACTCGTCCTATGAAATTGCTAGCCACTTACCCAAGTTTCATTTTACTTACAGTATCTGTCTACACCGAATCTGGCAGTTTCAATGTGGATAATGTCAGAACATGCAAAATTCTGGTAAGTGGTTGTTGGATGGACCATATAGCTTTGCACACCTGGGCGCCTGCTTCTTTTGTGTGTAACTGTGTTCATGCTTGTTGTTCTGACTATCCAGGGCAGTGGACTCCATTCCTCCTCTGTGCTTCATGGAATGGTCTTCAAGAAGGAAACGGAGGGAGACGTCACAACCGTCAAAGACGCCAAGATTGCCGCATATTCTTGTCCATTTGACTGCATGGTGACCGAGACAAAGGTAAGTGAAGTACACTAGCAAGAAAACTACTGATGTGCTTTATTTATGTCTAAGACTGAATAGTGCTGCTCGATTATGGCGAAAATATTTTTGTTTTGAAAATTGTAATCACGATTATTCATGGGTTGGGGAGGGTCCATTAGCCTTTTCTGTTATTTCCTCAACCCCAGAAAAATATCACCAATAGGCTAAAATAAGGAAACCAAGTGAAGTTAAATAACTTCAACCAAGTAACCAAGTGAAGTTAAATAACTTGGATAACTGAAATAAGTCTTATTACTTATAATAGCACATACTGCAGATGCATTATATTGTGATTATGAGTAAAGAACATGGTTGTACTACTGTAGAAGTTTCGTACCATTCAGGGCATTATTAGTGGGGTAATTTACGAGATAAAAGTTGGTACCATTACGACTGCAGAAACTCATTAGTTTCTGACGGCGCTACTCGACCAGGGTCCGACCAAGGGAAAACAGGTTCTGGGAGGGTGTTTGGCTCGGGATCATGGTGCAAAGGACCCTAGGGTGAAATTACTCCGAACCATCGCTTTAACTTTAACCATGTAACTTGAGCCCAACCAATAAGTCAGCCTATTCAACCACTGGAAGCTAATTGCTGATCTGTCAAGTATTGCACTTCACAATGGCTTATCTCTTTCTTTTTCTTTTTTAAATTACTATTAGATAAAGGAAAGCCAAATAGCTTCATCATTGGACTGAATTATCATAGTTGTCATTGCACAGTTTGTCCACCAGAGGTAGCACTGCAGCTTTGGCTTTGTCTGGTGATTCTCTTGTGAAATACATGGTTCGTGAGCTTGGTCTGGAGAGTCTTGAGTATGGAAATACTTATACTTTCCTGAGGCCTCGGAAAGTATAGAAGTTTGGGGTCAACAGTCTTCAAAGTCCTGGAAGTTTTGCTCATTGTAGTAAATATAAAGTTGCAGATGCACAAATAATATCGAACATAGTAAAGCTTAAATGTAGTGTCCTTAAAGAACAGGTAATCAGTTTGGAAAAATTCTGGAAAATATATATTTTTTTTTCTCCCGGCCATTTTATGCAGCAGTTAATGTCCTGCCTTTCACACGTCAGTAAGAGAAGTCCTGATAAGTGTCAATTTAGGTGACTTTGATGCCAGTTTAGGTGACTGCTGACAATTGCACCTTGCTTTGTGATTTCTTAAGTTACTCTCAGCTGCTGTTTGAATTTACAGTAATTCAGGTCAACTCCAGCTGGAAAATCATGTTTAAGTCGACTGTACTTAACAAATAATTCAACTCACAGCAGGCTTTGGCAGAGTTTTGTTTTATTTTCATGGTCTATGGTAATCTCTCTAACGTCACCAATTAAACTCTTTACCCATATCACAGGCATAGCATAACACGGCATGGCCTAGTGTCTAATCACCCTCAGGTTGTCATAACAGCATGGAATACATGCCAGCAATCAAAAAACACTTTGCCAAGGCAGTTCTATTTGTCCAAAGTACATTTTGCTGCTGTTGACTTGCACTTTAAATTGTTGTGTCATAGGGATCGACCGATATATCGGCGGGCCGATATTTGCCTTTTTTACGTGTATCGGCATCGGCTGATAAGCCGCTGCATTCGCCGATAGTTATTTCCCCGCATTATTTACATACAGGCGTCCACAGGCAGCTCTGTGTTGCTGGAGACGCTGCAATTCACGTGCAGACTGCCCCTTGCCCACGAGCAGAGTTCTGTAAGCCTGCTCTTCAAGTCAACAGTGAACTTTAAACTTTCAAAGCATCTTTTAATTGTTTGACTTAGCTGAAATATTGCCATACACTTTGAAGGTGGAAGCAAGTTTGTGGGTCCAAATGGAAAACACGAATGATAGATAGGTAGGCTACTTTTTTTTAATGCTTAATGATCGTTTATAAAACTGCTTGCCATTGTATTTAGGGAGCTGCAAATAGCTAAGTTGTAGGCTATCCATATTCATGCGGATCCATATTCATGCGGTAGCTGTTACAAACACTGGTCATATGAAAGTAGCCTAATGCCAACGTTGTTCCGTGGTATTTGTGGGAGTTTTATTCAGCGACCACCTGGCTGAGTGTTGGACGCGTGTGGTGTGTGTGTGTGTGTGTGCGCGCGCGCGTCTCCCTCCCTGAATGCCTGTTCTATAAAACATGCTTGCCATTGTATTTAGGGAGCTGCAAATAGCTTAGTTGTAGGCTATCCGTATGCATGCGTTAGCGGTAGCTGTTACGAACACTGGTCAATCATATGATTAAGTAATGCCGACGTTGTTC
This sequence comes from Alosa sapidissima, assembly GCF_018492685.1. Taxonomy (NCBI): domain Eukaryota; kingdom Metazoa; phylum Chordata; class Actinopteri; order Clupeiformes; family Clupeidae; genus Alosa; species Alosa sapidissima. The sequence continues at coordinate 34,019,367 of NC_055961.1, read as the reverse complement.
CGAGATATTTGTGGGAGTTTTATTCAGCGACCACCTGGCTGAGTTTTGGACGTGTGTGGTGTGTGCGTCTCCCTTCGAGCGGGCAGAGTTGCCATCGCAGTGATATCAGAGCTTTAATAATGAGACGTGTAGTTGAATATTAATTCGTCTTAACGTATATCATGTACCAGACATACCGTGTATGCCTTACTTGTTTAGAGCCGTTTGCTAACGTTATCATTATCAATCCAGTTCAATGGTGGTTCGTCAGCTACCAAACAGAAGTTTGTGTGTGCGTCTGGTCACGCGCATCACAGCGATATGAGAGTGCTGCGCTACCTAAAGGAGAGATTTTAAATCTTTGAGATACGTTTTTATACCTTTTTATGTTGATGCCGTTTAGAACAGAAACATCTGACACCACGTTATTTCCACGTTATTTTCCTCTGCTGATTTATGTTCTGTGGTTGACACATCTGGCAGCTTTTTAGAAAAATATAGACATAGAAAAATTTAAACCATGCAGTCTAAAATGACAAATCACGCACTTTATTTCAATAGCTACTTTTCAGGCTTATTGTTTTCTTGAATGATTTTAAATGTGTTGACAAAGGACATTTTGTGATTACTTGAATTATGTCTTATAATATGTCCGCAAGCAATGCATCATCAAGGCTGTGTTGTAAGATGTTGATGAAAGCATTTTGCACAGTTAACCATATCCAGTGCACCCATCCATAAGTTCAATAAATGTTCCTTTTCTAAATTGAGACTTATAACATTTATCATCATTTGTCTAATTATGTGTCATTTGTATGATGCAAATTGAGGGAGCAAAATAAAAGCAGTATCGGCTCAAGAAAATCGGCAGCCTGTATTGGTCATCGTCTAAGGCTGATGGAAAAAAATCGGTATTGGTATCGGCACTAAAAAATCCATATCGGTCGATCCCTAGTTGTGTATGTGACATTTGCCTGTGCTTGTCTGCTTCCTTTTGTTTAGGGCACAGTGCTGATCAAGAATGCAGGCGAGCTGATGGACTTCAGTAAGGGAGAGGAGGACATGATGGAGGCCCATGTGAAGGCCGTTGCTGACGCGGGCGTGAATGTGGTGGTGACCGGGGGCAAGGTTGCAGACATGGCACTACACTATGCCAACAAATACAACCTCATGGTGGTTAGGTGAGCGAAGAGCACATCAACCCATTGTCGTCATTTTGAGGCATGTTTAATGTTAAGATTATCAGGCAATGGCAAAGGAAGCCGTAATGTTTTCACTATGCTATGACTTACCTGTGCATGATGACCAATTAGGTTACTGTCTGTAAACGATTGAGAGTTCAATGCTTAGGGAAATGAAAATGTTGTCTAGTAGTTGTTATCTATTGATTTTACTGTGCAGTACATTTGATATATTTGTTTTTTATCAGTCTTTTATACAGAATGTGTGTTCTGGTGAGCCTTTCGGGACGGCACATTTTCGATGTGCCTTATCAGCTTAGCTCTGGTAACATTTGTCATCTCTCTCTCTGTAGGCTTAACTCTAAATGGGACCTGAGGAGGTTATGCAAAACTGTTGGAGCAGTTGCACTGCCTAGAGTGGTAAGTCTTTTTATCGCACACCTCATCATGGGGAGGTCAGAGCGGAATGGCCAATGGTTCCTTCAGATTCAAAGCGATTTGTGCTAACCTGGCCACTCTGTTCAGTGAAAACAAAAAAAAAATGCCACAGTGTGCCATGGTCAATTTTGTGGGCTGATACGGGCCATCATTGCATGTTGCTCGTATGCAGCATAAAAAAACTGTCCTTACACAGCGAAGGCCATTGGAAGTAATGGGTTGCGTAGTACAGCAGTGCTGCTGTCACGTCATATCTGAAAGCTCCGTTGCTTTGTCAATTTATGTTTACAAGTTTGCTTTTTTGTCATTGTGCTCTTGATAAAGCAAGTGGGTTGTGTGAGACTCACCTGTTACTCTCTCTGCAGACGCCACCCACACCAGAGGAAATGGGCCGCTGTGACAGTGTCTACCTCTCAGAAGTGGGCGACACACAAGTGGTTGTGTTTAAACACGGTATGACCCTCACTGCCCTTCATTTGGGGCCAATGCGAATGTCCTCCATTTTGTCTCATTCATCCTCCCTGTATGAAACTAGATACAGCCCTTTCAAACGCTTTGTCTGTATATGTCAGCTTTTAGAAAATGTGCAGGACGCAGACTAAATGAACACCAAGTACTAACTCACGAAGCCTTCCTCCATTTCTCTATTTTATTGTTGAGCATAAATGAGCCTTAAGGATCCAAACCTAAAGCTACAAAAGTGGTCTGCAGCTTTTAACTTGAAATGTGCTCATTCTGATGGATGCCCCGTGACTTGTCTGTACAGAGAAGGAAGATAACGCCATCGCCTCTGTAGTGATTCGGGGCTCCACAGATAACCTGATGGATGACATTGAGAGAGCTGTTGCTGATGGAGTGAACACCTTCAAGGCTCTTGTCAGGGTGAGCTGCACCTCTTTAATTTTACATCGTGTCATTATACATTTCTCAGAATAGTTGTTGAGCATTATTTTCAGATGTACATAAAGTGATTAAATTAGGGGTTGTAGATGTGTTTCTCCTCCAAATCTCTGATGACACAGCAGCATTGTTTATCAGTGTGCGTAAGTATAGACCAATTTAAAGTGATTGATGTCCTTGATTTTAGGACCAACGCTTGGTGCCTGGTGGCGGGGCCACTGAGATTGAGCTGGCCAAACAGATCACATCTTATGGAGAGGTCAGTCACTTTAGCACTGCCATACACCACAGCCTGGGGCATCTTATCGCCTCACAGCCCAGTAACCTGTTTGTGTCAATCCAGAGGATCGATGGTAATTTAGGTTTTGTGGTCGCTGTTCTTTTGCGTTTCAGTCATGCCCGGGGTTGGAACAGTACGCTATCAAAAAGTTTGCCGAGTCCTTTGAGGTGGTGCCCAGAGCCCTGGCTGAAAATTCAGGAGTGAAGGCCAACGAGGTCATCTCTAAACTCTACGCTGCTCACCATGAGGGACAGAGTAACATGGGCGTCGACATCGAGGTGAATTCCACGATAAAAGCTGAATAGAATTTGAGCTTTTTTGCAGATGGCTTACTTGCTTGTTTTAGCCATTTCTAAATTTACTTTATGATAAATTTCTTTCTTAAGGTCCCACCTTTTGAAAATTTTTGAATATTTTACTAGCATAGATTTTAAAAAACATATTTAAACATCACACAATGCACTGGTCATTAAATAGCCATAGTTGCTAAAATGGCCTTACATTAAACAAACAAACATTTCTCTCAGGGTGAGGGGCCTGCACTGACTGATATGGTGAAGGCCGGTATCCAGGATCCCTTTGTGGTGAAACACTGGGGCATCAAATTGGCCACCAACGCCGCCATCACTGTTCTTCGGGTTGACCAGGTCAGTCTTCTGGGTTCAGTCATTTCTTATTTAATTTTTGGTGTATATCTTACAAAAATGTTACCCGTCTTCCTCCTTTCAGTCTTGATGTCCTTCTTAGGAGACGCAGTGAATTGTGACTTGCGCTCCTCATATTTCTAAGACTTTAATGTGTGTTTGGATGTGTCAGATCATTATGGCCAAGCCAGCAGGTGGCCCCAGGGCGCCCAAGCAGAGAGGCCACTGGGACAAAGACGAATGGGATGAGGAGCCTGATCAATTTGACACGCGTCATTAATAAACAGAGCAGGAGAAAAAAACACAAAAGGTGGTTGGGTCTGCTGCTAGAAGTGTGCACCTAACCTGCGTGTGTTTGGGTGGAGTGGGGGAAAGAAGCACTCTGCATGGTTAACTAGTGTTTGGTGTTTCTCTGGCATGGTCACGTGTCTTATCTGATATTCACATGAAGAGTTAATGGATTGTTATGGTTTGAAACGTTAAAGTAGATTTATTTTAACTGCATTGTTTTGAAAAAGCTAGGCTATATCTAAATTGCGAATGTACTGATGAAATGTCAGTGTCGTGCTAACATGTATCCTTATGCCTGAGTGTGTGTAATCTTCAACTAAATTTGAGCATAGAGTTTGAACATAGCCTTTCCACTTTGGGGTGTGGACTAAAACACGGTGTGAATGCATGCTGCACGTATAGAAAAGACCGCTTTTAATTATTCCACAGGTAGCCTTCAAACAGCTTTGCCTTTCACGGACACACTGCGCTGGTTTGAGCTCTCGCACAACTCTGGAGATGTTTTCACACTGGCTAATAACTTAAACCTTAAATGTGATCAAATCAGAGAGATGGTCATTTCTTACATTTGACTTGCACTTATAGAGAATATCCATTTGTATCCATGAAAGCTGTAATTCAAATGATTTTATATATTTTTTTTTAAGCTACTTCTGAGGAGATTTCAAATGTAAACACAACAGCCAGTATGGAGAATAACGGTGTAGTCTACAGTAAAGGAATTGCTACTGTTTTCATTAGTCTTGTATCATCTGCAAATGGACTAACACCTCTCCTTTTTCTTACAACAGATAATCATGGCAAAGCCTGCCGGAGGTCCAAAAGCCCCCCAGGGCAAGAAAGACTGGGATGATGAGGACTGAGCCCTTTTTTTAAACACCCCCACATGTGTGTCTAGCCGCCCTGCGATTTTCACTGTGTATTTAATGCCCTCAGACATGATTTTTGTTTGTTTTGTTGCTTTTTTTGTAGCAAATGCCATGCATACACATGAGATAATGGATGCCTCATTTCATTGGTCCCAATAAAAGGCACTTGAGCTGTCAGTGATGGTGTGTTTTCACAGAACTCTAATACTCCTGAGATACTCCAACTCCTCTGTTTTATTTCACCTACGGCCACCTTACACCAAACGATTTGGGGAAGACTCCAGTTTTTTGGTGTAAGGAGGCCATAAGTTGACAAGATGAGACTAAGGTGACTAAGATGAGAAAAAGGTCATTGACTATTTTAACCTATAGCCTGGGAAAACCCAGATGAACCTGTTAGCGAATTTGCCTTGCTCTGCAGGTTAGTCGTGCAAGGAGGTCATAGATGCCCATTTCCAGTGTTCCAAAAACCAGGCACCTATCACAATCGCTAATTCGGCATGGGGTGGGCTTTATATGACCCATAGAGCAGTGCATTCAAAATAATCAATGACTGTGCTGATGGTAACAGGGTTAAACAGAAATGGACCTGCATTGTGTTTGGAATTGAGTAAACAACTGCATTTAAACCCTTTGTTTACAAGAAACATTTGATTACTGCACTTCTGAAACGATTCGATAAGAATTTAAAGGGATGTTCCACCATTTGGGGAATTACTCATTTTCCACCTCCCCTTGAGTTAAACAATTGATTTTTACCTTTCTCAAGTTCATCCAGCCTCTCTGAGTCTGGCGATACCACTTCTAGCTCCAACCTAGATCATTGAATCGAATTAGACTATTAGCATCTCGCCTGCTAGCATCACATTTAAAAGTGACAAAGATTTCCGGTAATTTTCCTATTTAAAACTTGTCTCTTCTCAAGTTAGAAAGTGTAATAAGACTAATGGAAAATGAAACGTGGCGATTTTCTAGGCTGATTTGACATGGAACTATACTCTCATTCAGGCGTAATAATCCAGTCACTAACCAATTTGTCTGCTGCAGCTCAACCTTGTTGCTGGAAGTTAGTCTACGGGAACTATTTTCAGGTGCTGCATGACGACATTGTGCTGCTGCGGCCATGGTGTTCCTTGATTATTACGCTGGAATTAGAGGGCTCCAAGGGCATGGATAATGAGCATAATTACTGATTGCCAGTGTGTCTCGCTGAGCAAATTCAAATTGTGCTCTCGCGAAAACTCTGGATTTTCAGGGTAGCTTATGTGGACATTTAAACCAATATTAAAAGAATAGTTTAAATGTAAACCTGATTATCTTTAAACTAGGTTTAAATTTTGGTGCTACTGGATAAATGGATAAACCTTGATTTAATCCAGGTTAAAACTTAATCCTTGTCGGTGCAACCCACTATGTTGTCTGAGCATTGGGAAGAGTACATGGTATGTATAACTGGTCATGTAGAATAAAAAGACCAAAATCAATGTGACACTGACCACAATCATTAAAACAAGAAATGGCCTAGCCACAGGTCTCATGTTTGCTAATGCTGTCTTGACACTTGCTGATGAAGTTAGATCACAATGTCTAAATGTGGTTGAATTCTTCCCACTTGTATATGTTCCCCAACAGATTGGAGCCAGCATATTAATAAGAAACTTTGCTCACACTGGCCATAACACATCATCAACTTTATTGCCAGACTCAAGGTCCATTCGGAAGACACAGACATGACATACAACATGCATTAAACAGATAAACGTGTGTTGCGTTGGTAAAGCCGCCAAACAGAAAGTAAGGTCACATTTTAATGTTTATTTAGCAGACACTATTGTCCAAAGCGACTTACATATGTCAACTATATTAAAAGGGGTTACATTGTCCTCAGAGCAACTTGGGGTAAATTGCCTTGTTCAAGGGCATAACAATGGAAGCCAGGAATTGAACCCACAACTGTCAGGCTACTGCACACTAGCCCAGCTCCTTAACCACTACACTACCACCACCCAGTCTATATCATCTTAGCAAAACTTTCAATTATCAAAACCAAACTTGGTACATGGACTTGGGGTTCCATTGAGAGGATGCATGAAAAAACTAAACTTAATGTTCACAGGTCACCAATCTGGTCCGCTATTGACTAAACTTTAACCTAAGAGTCGCTGCAATCAAAAATCTGCGTTTTTGACCCGTATGCCCGATATTGAATGTTGTTGAAATCCTTGGATCAAGCCGAATTCAACGCACCCTATTCCACTGTCTGCTCCTGTTGATGCACCTGAGCAACCACACTTTGCAGCTCCTCGGAAATGCAGTCTAGTTCAACCAGTTTGCCTACAAACACCTACAGTACGCCCAGTGCAAATCAGTGTCAACATACTTGCTGTTGTGAGTTTAATAAGTTAATAAATGGCATGAGCGCAAAACGGTACGGTAGGGCCCCCTCTTAAGATATAGCCCAGGGCCACAGAACGGCTCAATACGGCCCTGTGAACCACTGTCGTCCAGCTGTTGGCTTAGAGCAGGTAAGTGACCAATACAAGTCTTTGTCCTTCCTGCACTCATTACTGTCACTCAAGCAGATGTAGCAAAATGTATGGCTGCAAAAGCAGGTGACATATTTGCAGCCATGGCTGTGCATGAGTAGACAGTAGCATTTGGGACAAGCACGGAACTCTGGACAGCCCTTTACTCGGCTGTTTGGGTCGGTGATCAGCCCACAGGTGAGGAGGGTTCCCACCACTGCACACCTCTTGTTGGCACAGTGGCCCAGCACCCCAGGATGACCTTGCCAGGGAGAGAGGCAGGTAGCACAGAGGTAGGACTTGGTGGGGCAGTTGGTACACTGAGCCACTGGACTGGCCTGCCAGTCTGTTCCCTGGACGATGTGCAGGACTGAGGAACAGGTGGGACACTGAGGAATAGAGAGGGAGAGTTAACCAGGAGTTTGCTTTTTTCACATCACATTTGAGATAAGTTAGTCATGTGAGTTATGCTTTTCAACTTATTGCAAGTAATGTTATTAAAATAAAATAACAACTATTGAGGAGTGATATGAAAGAAGAGGACCTATGTTGTTCACGTTTATGTTGTTCACGTTTACAGGGGCCCCGCTTCTTTGTATTGCTTTAACTTTGGTTGCACTGGAGTCAGGGATGGATTACTGCACGGCCTACCGTTTACCAGGCCCAGGGGCCCAAGAGGTCAGGGGGCCCTGAAGCCCAAGCCTTTGCATGGAATCATTGCCTCAATATCAACAAATCAGGATGTAGGCTATGAGTCTGATTGAATTTAGTATTGGCCATCCCCAAAATGCACCAGAATACAGGAAATCACAACAAACAAATACATTTTTTTCTGGGGGAGGACCCCTCCCACATATTTGACAATTAGTGGGGGGCCTTTAATACATCTGGGCCCAGGGGCCCGAAAATTCATAATCCGCCCATGACTGGAGTCTCTTACCGTTTTGAAATCAGCATCCAGTGGTATCGTTTTTTGAGGTTTAGTCTGTTCAACGGGCTGTGTGAGATGAAGATTGACAAAATGTTTTCCTTATAAGTTGTACATGCACAATGTTTTGGACTGAAATCAACATTATCAACAATCACTACCTAAAATTAAGCCTAATAGCAACCTTTGTTACTGAAATAATACAGTACACAACAGGGCAAGCACATTGTAGCCTACATGTAGGCCTATCATAGAGTGATTTTTTAGGCAACATTTAGTTTTTTGTAGGCTATCATTATAAAAATTCTGAGTTCTGTAAAAAGAGAGGGAAAATATCTGGAAAATTGCACAAGGACTGTAGTTTTCTATTCAATAGAAAATCTGCATATCATACTTCACTGTTCCTCCAGTATGGCCTGGTGTTAGACATTTAAACCTCATGTTTACTAGCCAACTTTAGTTGGCTACTTTATTAATCTATTTTCTTTTTATTCTTTTAGTTGATCCTTAACCTGAAGAAGATAAGAGGAGGGTCTCCACAATATAGGCCTAACCCATACACATAGGCCTAATTGTGTCTTACCCTCTGTAACTTGTTTTTCACTGTGCAGGGCGTTGGAACAATCTCGTCCTCTTTTGGTCTGCTATTACCTGTGAGTAGGGTAAAATATCAATATGCAGTGCATTTATCCCATATTGTTAACTGTATTTCTTAAACAAAGTGAAAGTGAAATTAGTTTCTAAGGCAGTCGATTATGTTTTCCTAGTTATAAAATCGGAAATATTTGTTCAAATGCAATTTCATAGGCGTACATGTTTTAACCCGTATTAGTCAATAGCTGGGTTTCCATTAAGCTCGTTCGCATTTTTTGTGCATAGTCATGAAAATCGGCTGAAGATATGCGCATTTACGTGCGTTGCTGTATGATCATAATGTCGTCTGCGAAACGTTTAGGAATGGAACAAATTCAAAAGCTATAATCAAATGCAGACCATAGATTTTTTTAAATTTATATATTATTATTTAAAACAATATTTTCGAAAATCTCAATGTGTAGGCCTACAGCTAGCTAACATGTCATAGCGACGTTACCTGTTCCCATATCATCCTCTAGTTTCTTTATTATTTTCTTTAGGGCAGATGTCCTCGTTCGACTTCGAGTTTGTACCGTTTGCCTTGGTACAACAAGCTGAGATTCTTTTACTTCCTTTCTCGCATTTCTTAGAAACATGACTTGTTTCAGTCCAAGTCCGCGACACTCTGATACAAACTGTTAATTGCAATGAAAAGGCAAGGTGTTGTGCTGATGGGATGTCCCTGCCCCCTTGGAAATTCCCTATGTGTGTTGCATTAGGGAGAAGAGAAGGGGGTCAGTTGAGCATGAGCCATCCCTTGAAACAGTAAACAAATGTGATCATGTGACATGATTTTAAGAAAGAGGGAATCATTCCTTACAATCCGTGGAAAGGTACAGCACATGGCAAATGTGGAAAAAAAATATATGTTTAAAAATATGATATTTTTGCTGTCCAAGTGGATTTCATTCATGTCCAGAGTTAGGGTATTTTAGAGAAAATGTGAATAGAACAACATTCAGATGCATTACACCTAAATTGGTGCCCTTATAATCTATTTAAGGGATGAACAAAACAAAATCATGAACGTTACCCTAGGCCTAGCTTGTTGTGAGAAGCATTTTCTTTCAAAATGTGGTTGGAGGGTAAATTGAGCTAGCTAATTAGTACTTGCATTGCATTTGTTAGATTTCTAAGTTTGCCTTGATTTTGTGACCCCATTATATGGTTTAAGTGCTAGATCAAAAAGACTATAGGCAAAAAATTAATCTGACTTATTAAAGTTAATTAAATGGCTGAATTTAAAGGTGAAACAGGCGACACAAAATGTTATAGGGCTAAACCTGACATATTCAGTAGAATCTATTTCTCAGTTAAATGTTGGTGTTTGTTGCTGCAGAAATTAAATTATTGTTTGAAGAAAATACATATTTTACCTGAAATCTTTGTTTTGGCCCAACATATGGAGTATGTTGTGCCACTAGACCTACTTTTTTGCAGAGAGCATATCTCTTTACCCTTATAAGTCATCAAAGAGTGGTTGGTTACAGAAGTAGTAGAAGAACACTTTACATTTTTTGCTTGGTATGAAGCTTACTGTACAAAACAAAACCTCTTTGACACATTATAACGATAAAGAATGTTCAAAATGGCTCACCTTACCCTGCTCTCTCCTACTGGGAGCTTTATTTCTGTGGAATTTGTTACATTTTGATGGTGGTTAGGCTATCAGAAAGTTATCTCACTAGACCCAGAAATTATAAACAAAGATACAACTCCAGATGTAAGAGCAGTGCATCATGTACAGAATGAGAAAAGCTAAAGGCTGTTGACTACTGATTTAGATTTTAACAATTGTTTTGTTTTTAACTATATCTACTAGGCTATAGGTCATTTAGAGTTCTATCATTGTTTAACTGAATCTCATCACACATCAGACATTAGACAGAGGAAAGCTCAGCCAGAGCCTTCCTGGTTGTTGTTATTTTCCATCTTGTAACCCAGTAATGCAATAATCATGGTGATTTGAAGAAAATACCGGTAGTTTATTTTGGGGTTCAGATAGTTATTAAACAGCAACTACAACTTGATATGTTATATGAGGCCTGTCTGTTTGGACAGTAATGTGTTTCTTGATAACAGTTTCTTTAGTGTCAGTTACATGTTGGCATATTACTTGCCAAGTGCTGTGGATTTGTAAAGAATGATCACTGCCAGAAGTGATTAGAAACTAGATATTTCTAAGCCAGCTCTTGAAGATTTTCTCAGAAAGGAATTATTTCATCATTGGAAATCTGACAGCAGTTTGTGTTCTGTAGTGCTTTTCTAAAACTTTCCATTTACATGTAATTTTCAACATCATTTGAAACAAATGCCATGATATTAGTCTATATGGTCCCTGATTTATCAAATATGTTTCTTCATTTGGCATTGTATTCAGATCTGCTCGTTGGGCATATAGGCGGACTTATAAATGAATCCCCCTAAAAAGTTATTATCCATTAATTGAATAACTGAATTTGCATGTCCTATTCACCTTCAATAGCAGATTAAATTGCAAAGGATTGTGAGGCCAGTGGCTGTTCTTGAGAATGTAGTATGGAAGGCATCCTTATTACATATGGAATCGCTGTCGCGCAGCTGGTTTAGAGTGAGTATCACATTCTTCCGAGCTCAAGCAGATGTAGCAGAAACCATGGTGGCACTGCAGGCAGGTGACATTGTTGCAGCCTTTGTTGTTGTGCATGAGTAGACAGTAGCATTTGGGACAAGCACGGAACTCTGGACAGCCCTTTACTGGGCTGTTTGGGTCGGTGATCAGCCCACAGGTGAGGAGGTTTCCCACCACTGCACACCTCTTGTTGGCACAGTGGCCCAGCACCCCAGGAGAACCTTGCCAGGGAGAGAGGCAGGTAGCACAGAGGTAGGGCTTGGTGGGGCAGTTGATACACTGAGTCACTGGACTGGCCTTCCAGTCTGTTCCCTGGACAATGTGCAGGACTGAGGAACAGGTGGGACACTGAGGAATAGAGAGGGAGAGTTAACCAGGAGGAGTGCCACCTGAAGAGTGTGAGTTAACCTTGTTGATATAAAACCAAACAAGCTTAGAAGGCTTAACAACTATTTGGGAGTGATATGAAAGAAGTTGACCTATTATTCATGTTGACAGGGGCCCTTTAAAGGGCGTTAACTTTCATTGCACTGTATTCTCTTACCTTATTGACATCAGCATCCACTGGTATTGGTTTTTGAGGTCTAGTCTGTTCAGCTGGCTGTGTAAGAAGATTGATAGATTTTGTTTCATTATATGTTTTAACATGCAAACATTTTTGGAATGATATCAACACTATCAACAATCAAGAATAAGCTAATAAAGACTAATCCTAGCCGTTCCTCCTGGCCCATCTTAAACTTGAGGGATATCTAAAGAAACTCTAGAAAACTATGCGGGTCAAAGCATAACAATTTATTTGTCAGGTACAAGCTATTCATCCAATACAGTATAGAAGGTACATGTTAATGAATAATGTGAAAGTTACGAAAACAGGTTAAAGGAACATTTAGGAAACCATATGAAGCAATCAGAGAATGAACATACCAGCTCAGAGGATGATGGCTACACACCAGAGTGGTGCGGGAGATTCTGACTACAGAATGGCTCCTAGAATGCTCTGTGAACCTCACTTAAATAGGCTACCTAGTTTGTGGTTGGGTCAGCTGATTTGGGATCACATGGTTGGAGGTCAGCTGATTTGAGAGATACTTTGATGTGACTTGAGACCATTGTTGTAGTGAGAGTAAATTAATCAAGACATGACAATGTACACATTAATTACATTTTCTGCTTCCTAGTTAGTTTCTCCTGTGAAAAAGGCAAAGGTTAGAGATATAATCAAAAGTTGTTGTAGCAGCAATATGTGACAATGGGCCCACCATGAGGTCATACCATCATGTGGTAGGGTAATTAATCAACAGTTCACATGATCAGGAGTTTGATCAGTATAGAAACATTAGGACTCCTTACAATTCCATTGTTCTGCCAATAAGTGTGGCATCTATTTTTATAAAGGTTATAGACATTTAAACGTCATGTTTATAAGCCCACTTTAGTACTTTATTAACCTTTTTTTGGTTTAATCTTAACCTGAATCAACGCTGAGAGGATGAAGGGTCCACATTGTAATCCATTAATACATAGGGTAAGTGTCTTACCCTCTGTAAGCTTTCTCTCACGTTGCAGGGCGTTACAACAACCTCCTCCTCATTTGGTGTGCTCTTACCTGTGAGTAAATTAAATATTATTATATGCAGTATTCTCTGCATAGTAACTCATATTGTTAACTGATGAAGTAACCTAAAGTGAAAAATAAAATAAGTGAGTTAAGTTAAAATAAAGTGAAAGTGAAATTAGTTTAAACATAGGCCTAGTCGATTATATTTCCTAGTAATACAAATCGAAAATATGAGTTTAAATGCAGTTCCATAGCTTTTTAGTCAATAGTTCCATTCAGCTCATTCGCATATTCTGTGCTTATTCATGAAAATCGGCTCAAGAACATGAGCATCTTTGTGCGTTTCCATCCTTCCTCCTAATCTAGAGAATAGTGATCAGCGGTGGGATCGGAGCGTAATGTCAGAGACGGTTGATAAAGCGAGACGATTCATAAGAGGGTAAATTCTGGCACGTTGTGACGTGGGGTTCGAAGCAGTCACGCCCATTTAGAAGTCTAGCGGGAGGTCCAGTGTCTATGTATTCCTATGGGAGAAATGAACATTTTCACGGAATATGACCAATCCCTTAGCCCTACATTCAGCGATGTAAGTTTTGAACCCATTTTCTAGAAGCCACATGTCTCCCTAACATTCCGACATTGAAATTGTATTTTCCAACGAAACAAAAAAAGACAAAAATAGCTTTGTTCGTGATCTGTCACTGTCTCCTCAAAGCTCTGGTGCACAGCCACCTGTTCTCAGAGGCTCTAGACTCAGAGATGGTTGATAAACTAACCTAACATATTTTTTGCTAGAACTAGTAGACTACCACAAAGTTGCTGAACATATGTTATTTCAGGTTTGTTTGCAACAATATATAAGTTTAACCAAAGTTCTTAGCTGCTAGCTAGCTAGCGAACATTCCCATTCACTTTCCGTTTACTATGCTAACGTTAGCTAGCTAGCTAGCTAGCTCGGTTAACGGGGCAAAATGAAATTATTCATTCCGTGTCCGAAAGAGTGTTTCATTGGCATCACACACAAACAATGACTGTAAAATAGTATACAAAATGATATGTATATGTTATTATTGCTTATTCAGAGAAAATTGTATGTTTTGACACGCCTATTTAGGAGTCCGGAACTAGTGCCATTTCGTTCCATTGATGAATCGTCTTATGATTCATCTTAGTTAACTATAGAATCTTTGGTAATGTGGTCTGGGTAACTACGGAAACACGCAGGTAGAATGTGACATGCGAGGAAATTGTGTCCATCAACATTAATCGTGTTCGGCTAAATTTAAATGCAAATCGAGACTTAATCCATCCTCTACTGAATAAAATTTCTAGAGGATTGGTTAGTCCAAGCTGTTTACTGTCACGATATCTCATTCGTGCGCATTAAAAAGTCGATCAAATACAAAGCCTATAGTTCAGTGCGTCACAGGTTACCTGCTCCCATAACATCAATATCTAGCTGTTTCCTTTTCCTTTTCTTTGGGGCAGTCGTTGTCCTCTTTCGACTTTGTTGAGTTTGCGCCCAGAGTGCCTCGCGTTTTTAGTCACAAAAATGAAAATGAAAACTGGTATGCTGATGTAATGTCCCTGTCCCGTCGGGAATTAAAATTGTGTCATGTTAATGTCTGTGTATGAGTACAGTTGAGACATGTGTACAGTTGAGATGCCTTAAATATCTTGCGTGCACAGCAAGCCCAAGTTGTGTTTTTTGCTATGCACATGCGTAGTGCCCTCTTTGATCATGGAACATTTGAAAGAAACAGGTATCTCTGATATCGCAAAGTTTTTTTTTTTTTTTTTCACCATGTAGGCCTACCTTCCACAATGAATAAATCATTACCCTTATGTGACTGTTAAATGTAACTGGTATCATCACAAACGTTATTTTGTGCTATATAAACTGCCATATTTCATGACATTGTGTCATGAACACGCAAGTGTTTCGAACAGTGTTTCGAAGTGTGGTTCAAAACGCCCATGTCATGTGACCATGGCTTAGTGAGGCTTCGTGGTGTTTCAATTTGGTTGAGAGGGACCTGGCTGCAGACCTCTGGGGGAATTCTATTAGTGGAGCTCCACTCAATAACGGAAATACGTCACCTCCACTTGAATAAGGAAGTAGTCGCTGAAATAACGTGAGACCTCAGGTTTGTGTTATTTGTGTATTTGATATATATATATAATTAAATTAATTGTATATAAATGAACATTAGGTATTGTGATATTCCGTTAACTTAGGTAATTTTACGTTTTTCGCGTTTTTCCTCTGAACATCGACCGATCGTAACTAATGCAGAAAACGAATTAGCGTTACGTATTAACATTGTTTAAGATCATGCTCCTCCACTAGGCTTTTGAGGTAGTTTTAATAAAGATACCAAAAGCAATGATTTATTGTACTGTTGTGTGTTGTAGTTCTGTTGTTGTTCGAAGAGCATGTACACAATGTAGATAAAAGTAAATGGTGTAAGTAGCCTATAAAGTCACTGGCAACAGCAGGACCAGAACAGATGGCACATTTATAGGAATACAGTAGGCTACAAGCAATACAGTAGCCTAGCGTGTGTGTGTGAGAGAGAGATGTGTAGCATACAGTACAAGCAATACAGTACACTTGAACAGATCTAAAAACAAAAGTTTACATTTTGAAATTGAAATGAAGAATCAATAGGAACCAGAATTGATAAGTAGAACTGGAATCAGAATCAATGTTATTTGAGTTTTTTGTTTTTCATTTGGAAACGATCTTTGGACAAATGATGTCATTGCCCGAATGTGAAGTTCGTCCCGTACATGAATAGAAAATGTTTCGTGATCTTGGACGGTGGTAAATTGAAATGTGAACAAATTCATGTTTTCAACGTCCAACTGGACAAACTGTCTGGCCAGCACCTCCTCCTGCTCTTCCGCCTCCATGTCCAACACCCGTGGCAGCCAATATTTATTTTTTATCAGCCCACTGTTTTCATTCAACCAGTCTGCTGCCTTTTTTGCCTCTTCGAAGAGCTGAGCAACAAACATTAAAAGGCAGTTCAGTCAATTAATTTTTTTTAGTGGAAGGAACATTGCACTACCATGCCAGGCCTACGCCTACCATGCTCTCACTTGCTTGATGCCTCTCCTGTGTGCAGCAATGGACACTTGTGTACTGTAGGTCTATGTGGGGAGGTCAATAGATGATAATGCATAAAACAGTGTTAAAACATCATAGATCGAATGCGTGTCTATGCAAGAGCCTGTGTTTGTGGTGGTGGTGGTGGTGTGTGTGTGTGTGGAGGGGGGTTCTGTGTTTTAGCGGTCTCAGTAATTAAGGATCTGCATTGACCTGATGTTTAATGTGCAATATATAATCCCTTACCCATTTAGTGTTCTGGTAGTCTTTGCTGAGCTCCTGTATCTCACGCAAACGCTCTTCTCTCTAATACAAAGACAGACATTGTTCATAAGAGTCCTAAAGTGAGTTCACATTCATACTTGAGGTTAGTTGAGATACAACATAGAATACAAATTAAATAGAAATCAACATTGTTAGGGTCATTGTCATCCAGATTGGGTGGTTCAAACATCATAGATCTAATGTGTGTGTCTAAGAGAGTGACTGGATGTGTGGTGGCGGGTGGGTGGGGGTCCTGATTAATGTTTGATGTGCAATATATAACCCCTTACTTCCTCACAACTTGTGTCCTCACATTCTTCATTGAAGTCCTCTAATTCACTGAAACTCTCTTCTCTCTAAGATTGAGACAAACATTGTTCATAAGAGATGCGAGTTCACATTAACACTTGAGTTGAGACACAACTTAGAATTACAATGAAAAAAAATAGAATAGACAACAACTTTGTTTGGGTTATTGTCATCCAGATTGTATGGTTAGTGAAGAAATAAACACCTGTTCAATGGAGACACAGCTGTCACACTGGACTGTTGGAGCTGCTGTTGGGGCTGTAGGAGCTGCTGATGTTGCTGCTGGTGGCCCTGTTATCACAGTAATGAAAAGATGTAAGGTAAAAAAACTGAGAATGCTGCAGTTAACATTACTTAAACTGTCGAATTGAGGCAAGACACTTACCAACTATTATCTGCCCATTACCATCCTAAAATGACCAACAAAAAAAAAATGTGTAATGTGTACTGTTTGTCATAGCAGTTTTATGCTACTATCTCTGCACAATTCCACATCATAGTACCATAGTGTCCAGCTTCCTTTTTCGTGGCACACGGAAAACAGGTGCCACACTACCGTCTGCCGTCTTTCTGCCCTCCTCTGTGAAATGTGCGAATCTTCTTCCATGCCTGTAATTGAACAAATACATGTTTTGTCCTTGCATTTCTCATTTCGATTGAATAGTTATTAATACAGGATTATTCACAAATTATACCCCTCGATCTCCAGATTCTCCATTAACACTGTGCACCACCACCTCCTCAGGTAGGGCATGTCATGCTAAAGAAGAAAAAGTTACAATGCATGGAAAAGGCGCAATATAATGATTCAATGAAATTAAATTTACCACATTTGTTAGATAGCACTTACTATGGAGAAATCAAATGGTGTCTCCAGGGCGATGTACCAAGCATACTGTCAATACAAAGAAATATTAATGGCTCCATGTTTCAGGTGTAAATGTGCTTGCATTAAGCTTAAAAACAGTGTTCTCTGTTACACTGTTAGTGTGCCTAATGGGCATGGTGTGTTACTAAATGCAAGCTTAGCAACTCACCATGATCATGAAAATTCCACAGTCAACACCAAAATGTTGCTGTGGGAGGCCCTGTAACATGAAGAACATGCGCAATGAATAATTTTAGTAATTATGTTGTTTCCTAATTACATATGCACTAATTCTTAACTGTTATCACCTCAATGTCCAGCCCTGTCTGTTCCTGCCAAGGTCCTGGTGCTATCCTCTGTGCAAGAGCCCTGTTAAGAGTCAAAATAGTATTAGAAGGAATCTCTGAAACAATACACATAGAATATAATTCAGCGCTTATGCAGCTCTGACAAGTAAATAGAACGTGATTGTCAAGAGTAGTTACTTTAATGTGGGCAAGTCAGGGGAACGTGACTGCCCAGACACTGACTAGTATTTTGATATGGCTTTTGGCTAGTCAGGGGAACATGACTGCCATGGTAAATCATCCTATTGTAACCTCAAAATGTGTTGATAAGGCTTGTGCCCAAAGCCTTGTTCTTTCTTGGCATACATCGAGTCCATGAACAAGATTAATGTTTTCAGTGGCTCCATGACCTAAGGGAACACAGTCTTGACAATAAGATGGAAGTTAAAGCTTTTTCCCCCCTAACATCAAGGTTACTGAAATTTACTACTGGGTTTTACAACCTTTTAGTCAATATTGTTGCTTGACAAACTTTTTAAGGATGCCCGGTCACTTACACAAAGCAGATAATGCCCTCGAGTCCACAGAGGAAATATCAGTGTCTTCTTCGCGTAATCCACCTTAAAGAAGAATGTTTTTTTTTTTGTTATTGTGAATCATTTCATTTCTATCCGTATTCAAGCTACATGTATGCCTGCATACTTACAGGAAGACTATGCAGAGGGTCACAATCCATGGGTGGGAGCCATGTTGGGGGCGTGTGAAGGTCCATGATGAAAACATCTTTCCCCTACAGAAAAATACAGCTCTGTTGTTGTGTCTGTTACAGTAGACACTACTGGCAAAGTTATCATTCAAAACATGCATGCAGACATACCTGAAGTTGGACCATCTCCTGAACCAACCTCAAACAAGCATTCCCCACCTGTAAAACAACACCTTTCTTAAACCTTTCTGGTAAAAATAATGTGTCAAACCATAAAGAGACAAAAAGTATCTCACAGACAATCCGACCGTACGTGTGGTAGACAAAGTCTTACCATTATTTATAGGACTAAAACAAGGTATTCATGATGGATTACATAGCACCTTGTCTTTCCATATCCACATATTTTACCCACCACAGAGTCCATCTCCCTGTTTGTCCCCAAGGTCAGTAAATTCTCCCTGGTTAGACATGTTGGACCAGCTTTAACAATGAGCTCATTTGCTGGCCCACTGTCATTCAGTACGTAGTTGAACTGTTATGAAGACACAACCAAAGAAGTGGCACTGGTAAAAATGCTTCAATTTAGCAATCAACCCAGAGAAAATGTACAGACAATATGGCAAGTCTTGTTCAGAAAAGTTTAGTCTTTAATTTATACCAGCTTTTCCTGAAGGGGATGAACTCCATTAGGACCCCACGAACTTCTGCAGGGCCTGATATTAACAATGACAGTCAGTGCTGCACAGTCCTGCCCACAGTGAGTTGAAGCGTTCAACAGACAAGGTTCACTTTGCGGTGACACTTCAATTACAGGTGGCTGTAGACCTTCCGGATGACTTTGCTGTGATGTTCTGTCTGGCAATGTTTTTGCACCTTAAGATTAGGTAAGAAGGACAAAACAGAAAACAACATTATGCGATTGTCAAAAGACTTTGTAACGGAAATTATGTGGAAGATGTAAAGTTTGATGTTAACCTAGTAGCACTTGGCCCAAGTCTGACAGGGTGACACTGTTCAGGTCTTGAACCTGAAGACCCCTTCTCAGCTGGCGTTTCAGCAGTGTGTTGTTTTGCTGGTTGTTCCTGTGCTCTATGATGTTCCGCATCAGGAAGATGTGAGCAGATGGTCCCATGTTGTTTAGAAAGTAATTGTTCTTCCTCAGACAAGCGAACAGTTGCTCAGCCACCTGACTGTTCAGAGTTGCCTGCAGTTCAGGAGCAATGAAGATTCTGCGCAGCACATCCTGTGGATCTTTTGTGTTTGACTGGTGGAATTTGTCATAGAGGACGTAGTGCTTTCCTGAGCCTGTCACAGGATGGCCATTGGAATCCGGTTGACTTACAGCAATACAACATCAACCAGTGATGTAGTAGTATATGCTGGACCTTGTAGGCCTACTATTGACTATGATGCGGTGTGTGTCAGTGTGGCATATGTGCCAAGAACAGTTTTAAAACACAAGAAAGTAAGTCCCCACTTATTGTACAATTGACAACATTTATCAGTGAATTGTGTGTGAGTATGGCATGTGCCAAGAACAGTTCAACAACACAGGCAAAGTGAGTGTGTACGTACTTAAATACAATATTAACCAGCGATTTGTGTTTGTTGAAACCTCAACCTCAGCAGTGATCATCAACACGGGTGTACTGCAGGGCTGTGTCCTCGTTTGTAGTCGCCACGTAGAACATGTAGTGTGAGTAAGACAGGTGCCAAGAACAGGTATAAATATAATACCAACCATGTTTGTGAGTGTGCCATAAGTGCCAAGAACAACAAAACAGGCAAAGTGAGTGTGTACGCACTAAAAATACAATACCAACCAGTGATGCACTTACTGCAATGTCAACCTGTGATGTAGTGTTTTGCACGACCCTGAAATATTGATGCAGTGCTTGTGGGTGTGGCATACGTGCCAAGAACAGTTTTAAAACACAGGCTAGTAAGTGTGCATACTGCAATATCAACCAGTGTGTGAGTAACACAAACAGCAGAGTAAACTTGATGTGTACGTAAAATGTGTGTGCAAAGAACAGTTCAAAACGACTGACAAAGTGAGTGTGTACGCATTAAAATACAACACCAATCAGTGATGCAATATCAACCAGTGTGTGAGTAACACAAACAGCAGAGTAAACTTGGTGTGTACGTAAAATGTGTGTGCAAAGAACAGTTCAAAACGACTGACAAAGTGAGTGTGTACGCATTAAAATACAACACCAATCAGTGATGCAATATCAACCAGTGTGTGAGTAACACAAACAGCAGAGTAAACTTGATGTGTACGTAAAATGTGTGTGCAAAGAACAGTTCAAAACGACTGACAAAGTGAGTGTGTACGCATTAAAATACAACACCAATCAGTGATGCAATATCAACCAGTGTGTGAGTAACACAAACAGCAGAGTAAACTTGATGTGTACGTAAAATGTGTGTGCAAAGAACAGTTCAAAACGACTGACAAAGTGAGTGTGTACGCATTAAAATACAACACCAATCAGTGATGCAATGCTTGTGGGTGTGGCATAAGTGCCAAGAACAGTTTAAAAACACAGGCTAGTAAGTGTGCACTTACTGCAATGTCAACCTGTGATGTAGTGTTTTGCACAACCCTGAAATATTGATGCAGAGCTTGTGGGTATGACATGTGCAAAGAACAGTTCAAAACAACTGTCAAAGTGAGTGTGTACGCACTAAAATACAACACCAATCAGTGATGCAGTGCTAGTGGGTGTGGCATACGTGCCAAGAACAGTTTAAAAACACAGGCTACAAAGACAACGAAATGCAGTTTGTGTCTAACCAGAACGGCAAAAAAGTGCAATGTAACACACAAAGTTTAGACAGGTGGTGCATAGGCAGAACAAGAAATATAGCACAGTGTAGACAGTAGTATGCAGTTGGTTTACAGAAGGTGGTTTAGAGTAATATAAATTAGATATAAATATGTGCAGTGTATTAGCAGTTATCTTATAAGAACAGAACAAATATGGCTATGTAATATGAACAATTTATGAACGTGTACAGATATGTGCAATGTAGTAGCAGTAACAATATAATAGTATTAAGAATAATATAAATATATGTAGTGTATTAACAGAATATGTTACAGAAAAATAGAATAAATATGGATATTCAGTATGAACCATATAGACAGATATGTACAGCTATGTGCAGAGTGTCAACAGTACTATTGTAGTGCAGAAACAGTAACATTATAAGAAGTAAGAATAAGTGTATTCTGCAGAATGGATAGTATGAAGAGCAGTAGAATATGTAAGTTTAATTAATACAAGTGTAAAAATACAACACAAGTGTAAAAATACAACACCAATCGGTGATGCAGTGCTTGTGGGTGTGGCATACGTGCCAAAAAAGAAACATGACTAAAGTGAGAGAAAATGATGCACTACTGACACTATAACCAGTAATGTGGTTTGTGAGTTTAGCGATATACCATACAACAACTTATGTGTTGCGTGAGTAAGGCATGTGCCTGTACTGCCCTAAAGAATTAACAAATGTTGCAGTGTGTGGGTAAGCCTGACCATGACAGAGGCATGCGCCAAGGTAAAACAAACAGCAGAGTAAACTTGATGCACTGACTAGTGCCACCATCATGTTTTTAACAATACCAGTGGTATTAAATATATTGTGAATGTGGATCATACAGTGTGTTTTTTTTATGTTAAAAGTTGCACTTGTTGAATAAACTACTTTGAGAGGTGGATAAACTCTAATAAGAGGATAAACTCTACTTCTGAAATGTCTGAGGTGGATAAACTGCGTTTAGCCTCCACTACATCACTACCTAAAGTTAGCAAATCTACTTGAATACTGTTACCTACATCTTAACCAACGACAGCCGTTTTTTCTCTCTCTCTATCATATCGAGCGCTTGAGCATACTGTAGCGCTCATCTTGCCTCCGAGCGCTACGGTGCACCAACATCAACTATTAGGGTTAGAGTTAGAAAATCTACTTGAATAGCACTACTGTATCCTCTTCCATCAAACCAGACAATACAAACAACATTATTTAGACAGCATTATTAACAATATTTTTTTTATTTTTTTTATTTACTATTAAGAAAAACGAAATGAGGTCTTCACGCTCAACAAACTATGCTACACTAAGCACTAAGCCTATGCTTAATCGAAGTAATTCGTTATTTCATCACCATAAAATAATCAACAGACAAGATTCATGTGAACTCAACAACTATCACCACCACATATGTAGTACTATTTCCATTTCGGGCACTTAACCTATCTTGCTGCGTCAATTCACTGACAAGCCCCGAGTGGCAGCCTCCTCTCTTCCTCCATCAATTTACCTCAGACTGACAGCAACGCATAACGTTAACGAAAATCTCTAGTGCCAAAATCAGCGCCACAATTAACGCTTCAACATCGGAAAGTGAGTGCACATTCACTTGCCCTCTCTCATTTTATATGTAATTTGTTAACTTAAACACACATATTAACAGGTGTTAGTAAGGTGTCTCTATTAGGCTATTGAGCGCTTGAGCAGCTTTCGTCTCACCTCTGAGCGCACGTAAATTGGCAATTTAATCGGTTTCAGCTAAAAGGCGCACCATCATCAAGTTATGTTAACGTTACTAATTTAAGTTAGAAAAATACATATACTTAATTACTGTAGCCTACACCAAGCCAGACAATAGAGACAAAAGTCTATCAACTGCTTAGACGAACGACACGCAGGACGTCTCCATCTACTATAGCAGCTATGCTGCACCATGAATTAATCGATCCTTTAGAGCCATGTAAACTCAACTACCAAAAGTCAATATCAAATTAATTTTACCTCTAGGCCTACATCTGAAGGCTAACAAGGAGGGTAACTCATCTGAAGGCTTTCCCCATGTTTGCTACAATAGAGGGTACTTACCTTGAATAGGGTCGCACTGCTGTCTCTAGATAAACGGTCTTCACCTTCATCAATTTACCACAGACTGACAATTTGACAGTACAAGTTACCTAAAGTTATCATGCATTGGTGACGACATCATTAAAAAAACCAATTACCATCACTTAATCTACAAAATATGCTTGTTTCTGGGGAGAAAATACACTGTAGCAGTTGGTATCAAGAGACTCTCTTAGAGAGTATCCAATAGTATCAGATTGGCATAGAATGCCACTTTACCCACCAATCACAGACATATACTATCAGAGAATGACGTTTATTCTGGTCTGTATCTGGGGAGAGAAATGAGGGTTAGGAAGAAAATAAACGCATAAAGTAAGCCTAAGTCACCTATTAGAGCTACTAGCTACATTAGCAGCTAGCGAGTAAGACTACTATAACCTGCTGACTTACTGACATGAAAAAACAGACGTCGTGCTATATCTTTAACTCCTTTATTATCAAAACATTACAAACTTACAGCTGTATAAGTTGTACAAGTCTCTCAAGAGATATCTTCTTTCACGTAGCTCCTCCAAGATGTGCACACATTTTAAAAAGCGCGGCCAGGCAGCCACCACTGTAGGGGCGGAGTGGAGGTGCGTCATAGACAGTGGAGGTGACGTATTTCCGTTCTGGAGTGGAGCTCCACTCCCCATAGGTCTGCAGCCAGGTGCTCTTGATTTGGTTTGGACAGGTGGCACACTTGCTGCGCGAGCCAATTACCCGAGTAGCCTAAACACCTGTTTGATCTAAATTACAAAGTCCCAGAATGCTTAAAAGTCACTCAAACACATCCTATCTTTGTGGGTTTTTTGTGAGGAGAGAGATTTTGAGAGATATAGCGACATAGAGACATATAAAGATATAGCGATTTATAGTGCACTTGTGATTGATAGGTTAGTGATATAGATTAATTGACAGGCTAGACAGACAGTGAGCGATAGTTTAGATAGATATAGTCTAGTGACGTTAATATTTAGATAACAGAAGTAAAAAAAATATATGACTGATGCCTTTATTTCAAGAACAGCTGACCCTTTGAAATACTGGCAGGAGAGGAGAGTGGTTTATCCAAACCACTGCCAACCAATGCCAAGACGGCAGAACAACTGTTATAATAAAAATGTATGTTGACATACAAAAAATGTGTTGTTTATTTTTCCCATGTTGTACCTGATTAGTCTAACCTGCTTCACATGTATCCTTTATTTCCCTACAACATGTTCCAAAAAAAACCCTGGGCCATAAGCATAGCCTACATTTTAAAACCATTGTAGCATTTTCCTCTCCAGCATATTCCAAAGGATAATGTACTATGAAACTGAAATAACAAAACATCTAACTGGCAGATATAAAAATGTTCTAGTTACTGAACGCATATACTAGTCTGAACTTTCTAAGCACCAGCAGGGAGTCGAACACCGGCCGCTCCGGCTGAATGCAAGTGTGTTAACCACTGAACCACGAAATCTTGCGTTTCATGTTGGCTATTTATATTCTTCGTCTGAAGCAGTTGTGCTTCACGGTCAAAATGTAATGTTATCAAAACTGGCCACTAGATGTCACCATGGAGTTACGTGTGTCGGATTGTTTCGAAACCTCGACACATTCCGGCGCAATTGCTTCGAACGTTTCGTTGTTTCACAAAGCCTCGTTCTGCCCATCCCTAGTTATTACTTGAACATTCCATTTGTAGGCCTACTGTTCGCCATCTGTCCCTGTGTCACAGGATATTTTGTTTATTATGTAGGCCTATTCCTTTTAATCAACGCTAATTTAAATTAAATGAGTGAATTTGAACTACAAACACTTTGCAATTGCTGTTTTTATTTTTTCGTTTATTGGTTTCGGGAAACAGTCGGCAAATCTTAAGACGTTCGTAAGAGGGACTTTATGATGCTCTTAGGCTTACGATGCTTTCGAGGAACTGGGCCCTGGTCTTGTTAGGCTAGACCAGTTGTAGTTGCCAGTTTTTGTGGCTAGTTATTTTGCCTACTTAGACTGCATAATGAAAAAGCTTCGTATGTCCCTTTTCTTTGGTGGCAAAGCTGGGCCCAGTCTCTGATAACGATGGAGACACGCTCTTACGAGGGTTTTCTACGATTCATCTTACGATTGTTCGTTTGGTTTTTCCAACATGCCGAACATGCTCATAGCGTGCACTGCTCTTAAGCTGCTCTTAAGGGGAGCAGTCCATAGATATTAGAAAGCTAGATACCGCATTGTCTGTTGAGTTCTAGGTGGCATCGTAAATGCGGCCGCCATATTGCTGGGGGCAGCACCTTTATTGTCTATGGGCAACACTTGCAGGCAATCACAGACACCTGTCTGATTTCCAGTCAGTCACATGCTCCTCCATTGGCCTCCAGTGATTGCTGCCCCCACCAAGATGGCGTCGCTATTTACGTACGTTCTGGAGCCCAATGCAGTATCTAGCTTTCTAATTTCCATGGAGCTGTCCACGTTAATAGTTCTGAAATAATCTCTAATTTGATGGTGATGTTAGGTGACTGCACGTCACAGCTATAGGCCTACCGTTTAAACTTCGGACCTACACATTAATGAATTCACATCAATACGAAAATAGAAAAACTTTGACATCCGCATGCATCCCAAGTAGGCTATATACCACACAGAGACATAAATAATAATGATTTAAGATTAGATTGCTGCACCGTTTATGTCTGTGTCACTTAAGAAGACGTTTGAAGATCAGAAAGAGGTCGAGTAAGAAAGTCAGGAAATGTGTAGACTTAAATAACATATAAGCCTAGACTTAGATTTTGAGGCAGCACAGACTTCAATGCTCTACTTTAGGGTTTTTCCTGGGGGGCGTTCGTACAACCTAGGGGGACGCTGGGAACGTGAGGTTTCTGTTTTGTGATTGATTTTTGTCCATGATAAAATTACACGTCTTGTTGCCTACATTTAATGTTCCTATTGATTTAAAGAAAAAAATCATTACAACCAATGCTGATGTGGTAGTGTTTTTTTTTTACCCAACCTCTCCTAGTCTCCTATTGCTTCTAACAGTGGGCTAAATCTGCTTAATAATAAAATAGGCTCATAGGGACATTTTCTTATAATTCCAGAAGAAACCAAAACAGCACAGAAATGGGCTCGTTTTTTATTTAAGCAATATAGCATGAGCGTGAGTGGCCTATAGCCTACCCGGGGGTGTAGTTTTTTTTTTATTATTGTGTGTGTGTGGGGGGGGGGGGTTGCCAGAGGATCAAAGTAAGGTCAGGGGGGCGTTTGCTCAAAAAAGGTTGAGAACCACTGCTCTACTTTCTACTTTCATGTAGTTTTCAACATTATTTGAAACCAAAATCATGATCTGCTCATTGAACATCTAGGGGGACTTATCCCCTAAAAGCTAATGTCTTTTAATTGATTAACTGAACTTGTATGTCCTATTCAATAGCAGATTAAATTGCAAAGGATTGAGGCCGGTGGCTGTTTTTGAGAATGCAGGATTTAAGGAAGGGCGTCCGTTGTTCCTAATTACATCTGGAATCGTTGCCACGCAGCTGGTTTACAGCGATTATACCATTTTTCACATTGTTCAGGTCTTCTCAAGCAGATGTAGCAGAAACCATGGTGGCA
Organism: Alosa sapidissima; assembly: GCF_018492685.1. NCBI lineage: Eukaryota > Metazoa > Chordata > Actinopteri > Clupeiformes > Clupeidae > Alosa > Alosa sapidissima. The sequence goes on along the minus strand of NC_055961.1, from coordinate 33,992,437 downwards.
CTGCAGGCAGATTACATTGTTGCAGCCTTTGTTGTTGTGCATGAGTATAGACTGTAGCATTTGGGACAAGCACGGAACTCTGGACAGCCCTTTACTGGGCTGTTTGGGTCGGTGATCAGCCCACAGGTGAGGAGGGTTCCCACCACTGCACACCTCTTGTTGGCACAGTGGCCCAGCACCCCAGGATGACCTTGCCAGGGAGAGAGGCAGGTAGCACAGAGGTAGGACTTGGTGGGGCAGTTGGTACACTGAGCCACTCGACTGGCCTGCCGGTCTGTTCCCTGGATGATGTGCAGGACTGAGGAACAGGTGGGACACTGAGGAATAGAGGGTGAGAGTTAACCAGGAGTTTGCCTTCAATGCCTTGGTAAATAAAACTGACATAGCTCAGATGATGGAAGTACTTTTTTATTAATTCTTTGATGTGATATAGACGAGGTGAAGCTATAACGTTTCGCAACATTAGTTTAAAGGAGCTCTACCTTTTTAAAGTAGTAACTTAAGGCATAGTTTCTCGTGCTACTCACCTTTTTGACACCAGGGTCCATTGATATTGGTGCTTAAGGTTTGCTCAGTTGGCTGTGTATGACGAATGTAAACAACATACAGTTGAAAGGAACTCATGAAAAACTAGACAAGAAAATTACACCATTTAAGTACATATGTATACAGTTATTTCAGAAATATCTCATACCACTGCTATGCAGACGACACACAGCTCTATCTGTCCTTTCCACCTGACGACCCCCTGGTTTCAGCACGGATCTCGGATTGCCTTTCAGACATAGCTACATGGATGAAGGCACACCACCTCCAGCTGAACCTCTCAAAGACTGAACTGCTGGTCATCCCAGCTAAACCTACCATACACCACGACATCAACATCAAATTTGACTCCCTGTCTGTTTCACCGACCAGGACTGCAAGAAATCTAGGAGTTGTTCTCGACAACCAACTAAACTTCTCAGATCATGTTGCCTCAGTCGCCCGGTCATGCCGTTTCGCACTCTACAACATACGGAAAATCAGGACTTACTTGACTCAAGATGCTACCCAACTTCTGGTTCAGGCAATAGTCATCTCACGACTCGACTACTGCAATGCCCTCCTGACAGGTCTCCCAGCCTGCGCAGTGAAACCACTTCAGATGATCCAGAACGCAGCGGCGCGCCTGGTCTACAACCAACCCAAAAGGGCACATGTTACCCCGCTGCTCATCCAGCTACACTGGCTACCTATGGCGGCCCGCATCAAATTCAAGTCTCTAACGCTTGCCTACAAAGTAGTCTCCGGTTCTGCTCCCACCTACTTGAATGCCCTCATACAGACTTACACTACCTCCAGACCGCTGCGCTCCTCTGACGAACGACGTCTAGCTCTACCACCGGTACGCTCAAGCCAATCCAAACTTTTCTCATCTGTTGTTCCTCGTTGGTGGAACACACTGCCAGTTCCTACAAGGGCAGGGACATCCTTTTCCACGTTCAAAAAACTCCTGAAGACCCAGCTCTTTAGAGAACATCTACTCTCATAGCAACACTTACAACAAGTCTTACTGATCCTAGCACTCACCAGCCGTTTAAACTGACAAGTAACTTAAAATACAGCACTCACCGACGCACTTATTCTTACTGTACTCTAATGTGTTTTTTTTAAACTGTCCTAAAATTGTGAGAATTGTTCTAAAACTTACTGTTTACCATGTTGTTAGTCGCTTTGGTTAAAAAGCGTCAGCCAAATGTAATGTAATGTAATGTAATGTAATGTAATTTCCCACCGCTCAAACTTACCCACTGTCCATCAAACTCTCAAGATTTTCACTTAATAAACAAAGAGCCTCACAAATGAAGATAAGCATTATAGCTAGGATGCAATTCATGAAAATTGGGCACTTCTGGATAAGTTTTTGATTTTTGGCAGGGTGTTAGGTATAGGCCTAAGGTTTTCAAAAATCCATGGATACAAGTTGGGTGGCCCCCCTAGTGGCAGTTATCCATAAAATCCAAAATGGCCCCTGCCGAAAAGAAAAAAGGTTATATCTCAGCTTCCTTTAGTCTTAAATTGTTGTATAATGCATTTTCTCTACTTTGTTTGATACAAGGAATCCAATTTTGATATGTTCTGCTTATTTTAAGTCCATTTCCATGAAGTATTATAGCCATATTTAGCTTATAAACTGTCAATATCTGAAAAAGTCACATTGAAATACTCAGGTCCCTAGACCCATATTTTTACTTCCAAGGTATGCTTTTCTTTGTTGATTGGACAGGTCACTATCACTATAGTGATAGTGATAGCCCACAGTGACCCAACTTCGAATCCTACCTGCGGTCATGTCCCGGTCCCACCCCATCTCTCTCCTCCACTTACTTCCTGTCTCACTCTTCACTGTCCTATACAAATAAAGGCAAAAGCCCAAAAAATATACACAAAAAAAAATCACATGCTGTGACCAAAAGGACCATTGTTGAGGCCTTAAATAAACACAACTTCAGAACTATGCCACAGTGAAGTTATATTAGGCTTTTCACCATGTTAAGGATCAATATTACATTTTAGTCAAATTACACAAAAAATACACTGCACTCTTTAAATACTTAAACATCATGTATTATTCAAAGATTTTTGGTTTCACTCTTCATCATTACAGCCTCCCTCACACTTGCACAATGTGGTACAGCAAAGTCCAGCTCAGTGGCACTTACAGTTGCCCATACAGGCAACCACACAGCCACAGTTGTGGAGGAGTGAGCATCCCTTGCTGGCATCTTCCAGATCTGTCCAATATGGCACCCAGACTTTGGTTCTGTCATTCCATTTCCAACCCCACTCACTGGGGTCTGGAATCTCTGGAGTTTTGGAGAGGGACTAACCTGACTCCGCTAGATGGATTGCTTCGCATTTGCTCCGCATATCCATCTGTGAACTTTCCGTTGGAGAACGTGTGGAAAAGGGGCGAAAATACTGGTTAGCTGATTGGATAAAGCATCCGTCTATCATGACAATCCCCCACCAAGTTTTCATGGTAGGCTACACATCTGAAGAAAGCATATTCCTTCTCGTTAAGTAACTAAGATTCAGTGCTACCAAACACTAACTTGAATTGGCCGTGGAGGATGTCTGTGTCCTTCATTCCTCCCAGCTACATTGCGGAGACTCCTAGCTTCCCCAGGAATACTAAAATATATTCGGATAAAACTTCAGCGACAGCTATGCTCATCTCATCCGTGGAAGTCGCCATGTTGTTTAGATTGAACGGTAGCTTCTCGTTGCGTCACACCTAAACCTGCCTCAAAATCAACGCTGGACGTTCATTTGGCGAACTGCTCCAAATTTTCTTTATCGGAGAGATGCCAGACTGATCTGCGAGTGAAAATCTGAAACTCGCGAGATCAGGATGGTCTCACGAGGCTAGAGTGAGACTGCTTCCAGACAAAAGCTGCAGCCTGGAGGGCACACTTTCCATGCTGGAATAAGGCATGATGGGTCGGGGGGATTGTATCCAGGGATTTGAGGCCATGAGTGAAAAGAAGCTTCCGGGTTTCATTGACTGACTTGACACCGTAGTTCTTACTATACATGAGTACAGTCCAACGTTTGAGAACTTGCATGTGCACTGATTCCAGTGTGAGGCTGGTTGGGTCTTGGGTGATCAGAATGAGGGTGCCGGTGACTTCTGGGTAAGCTGCCCACGCATTCCATGCTTTTTTTTGCCAATTCCATACATTGCTGATACAACGTCACATCATGTGAACTCGTGGAAGAGGGGCAGTGCTTGACATTTTTGATGTCCCAGCATTTCTGAGATGTGGTGGATTGGAATATCTTTATATGCCTTCCCTGATCCAAATCCAATCCACAGCTCTGAGAGGCCTTAAGTCCCTAGATTCAATCCCCACGACCCATCATGCCTTATTCCAGCGTGGAAAGCGTGCCCTGCACACTGCAGCTTTTGTCTGGAAGCAGTCCCTCTCCAAAACTCCAGAGATTCCAGACCCCAGTGAGTGGGGTTGGGAATGGAATGACAGAACCAAAGTCTGGGTGCCATATTGGACAGATCTGGAAGATGCCAGCAAGGGATGCTCACTCCTCCTCAACTGTGGCTGTGTGGTTGCCTGTAAGGCCACCGAGCTGGAATTTGCTGTACCACATTGTGCAAGTGTGAGGGAGGCTGTACTAATAATGATGAAGAGTGAAACCAAAAATCTTTGAATAAATACATGATGTTTAAGCAAAGTCCTTTTAGGCAAGTCCCTCCACTCTGCATATTGCAACGCTTTTTGGGCACTCATCGGGCATCCATTTCGGCAGAAATGCGAGTGCGAAAGGCTTCACGACACCAATTTTGCTCCAGCGGTGAGATCACAACACATGATTGGCACGATGTCTTCACAACACACCACATTATTGGCTTAATGTATTCACAACACAGCACATTATTGGTTCAATGTATTCACATGTCAACATCTTGCCGCGGAAGGGGTGTGATTTGCGTAGACAACTGCCATATTGCCGTTACAAACTAAGCTCATGCATTTCTATGGAGGATTTTTTGAGTGCTGTGTCTCCTCATTAGAAAGTCTATGGTTTAAGTATGAATTGTTTTTTTTGTGTTATTTGACTAAAATATAATATTGATCCTTAACATGGTGAAAAGCATAATATACTGTTTATTTAAGGCCTCAACAATGGTCCTTTAGGTCACAACATGTGATTTTTGACACTACAGTGATAATGACCTGTCCAATCAACAAAGAAAAGCTTACCTTGGAGGTAAAATATGGGTCTAGGGACATGAGTAATATTTCAATGTGACTTTTTCAGAGATATTGACAGTTTATGAGCTAAATATGACTATGATACTAGATTTAAATGGACTTAAAACAAGAAGAACATATCAAAATTGGATTCCTTGTATCAAACAAAGTAGAGAAAATACATTATACAACAAAAGACTAAAGGAAGCTGAGATATAACCTTTTCTCTTTTCGGCGGGGGTCATTTTGGATTTTATGGATAACTGCCACTAGGTGGGCCACCCCAACTTGTATCCATGTTTTTTTTTTTTAAACCTTAGGCCTAAGGCCAAAAACTTATCCAGAAGTGCCCAATCTTCATGATTTTTCACATATTCCTTCCCAGCTATTATATACTTATATGAAGCGTGTGTGCTGTGCAATCAGTTGATGAAGCTGTGCATGTAGGCTACTGTACTACAGAAAATGTACCTGGAACAAACTCATGTGAGTCACTGTGGTCTTGATTTTGTGCTTTGTGTTGTGCCATGCACAAGATGTCTGAAAATGTGTGTTGCCTACCTCCTCATCTGAATATGTAACTTTTAAATCATTGTCAAGTAATGTAAGAATTTGGCTCCAAGAGTCTTTTTGATAGTAGGAGTGGACACCTAATTGTAGGGGTCTCTTTGCTGGTATAGGGGAGTTGCATCATCACAGTAGTTGGCCACATTAGCAATGTGGAAATTCCAGAAAATGGGAACAGCCTGGCTCGCTTCACCAGGTATGAAGCAATATTTACACTTTCATAAGTTAGTATAAGTGCACCCCACTTGTATCTCAGAAGTCACATAAGTGGAACAGCTTACCAGAGAGGAGAGAAATCACCCAAATAGGCTTGTGCTGCCATCCTCCTGAAAACCAGCCTGAAAATGAAGTTTCTGCCCTTGGCGATTGCTGTGATCTTCAGCATCTGCATCCTCCACAGCACTTCTGCACAGCAGACTGAGGTGAGCCCAGACAGGCTAATAGACAAACTCCTGCACACGTCAAAAAGAGAAGTGACAGTATTGGGCCTACTGTAACTGCTGTTGCTCTGTCTTACTGTTTGTGCTCTTACAATTATCTCAATGCAGAGTGGCATGCCAGAGGAGGCTGGTGATGTAGGTCTGCAGAGAAATGAAGTGATGGTTTACAAAGCTAAGGAGAGCGAGCTGGTAAGTCATCCATTCCCAGCATTTTCCCTCAAACTTTTAGTCATGAGATTTATTTTTCTTTTTTTAATTATTACATTATTGTTTGTTTCTTAAAATTATTGTTTACATGATTGTTTTTAATTTAAAATTATTATTTCTGTTTGCTTGTAACAGCCTCGTCTGAGGGCGAAGCGTTCAATGGACTGCCGATTCTGCTGCCAAAATGGAGGATGCGGAGTTTGCTGCTCTTGGTAGTGGTTAAATGCATGAGGAATCTAGAAGATGGTGGATTGGTGGAACTGTACATAAGCCAACATTTCTGCAAAGAAAGGAATTTTGCACTTAATTTCTCTAAAAGTACAATCACAAATGTCTAAACAAGTTTGGTATCAAAACATGCATCATCCTTCAAATAAATCTGATTAATTTTGAATTTTGCTTGTGTCATTTGTAAGAATCTACAGAATACCCTGTCTCTGAGAACATCAGATTCCGCATAATCTCCCATACGGTGATCTTATCAAAATAACAAAGGGTCCAAGCTGTGGCCTCACTCAGGGCCAGAAAGCAAACTGAGGTGAATAATACCAACCAATCGTGCAATGGGCATGGGGGTAGGCCACTGAGAACCATCCCAGGCAAGGAGGAGATACTGTATAATTATCATACAGAACAACAAAAGGTTGCCAGACCTGTTGGCATTAGAGGCCTAATCCATTTAAATTTAGAGTGTAGGAGGTACTTTCAAACAATATATATGGTGAGAGTTTGAGAAGCTCTTGATCGAGTCTGTACCGTCTGTACCCGGAGTGTGTTTTACATGCTTCGTTAACAGCTTTTTACTGAAATAATGATTGAATGCTGCATCAACCAAAGAAACATCCTTTTTCCTATGAACATAATATATTCGTCTTACACATCAATCTCTTAATGGAGGAATCCGGCGATTTTTCACATAGATCTTCATTTCTTGAGGTCACGAGTACTGAGGGTACGAAAAAAACGAAAACAATCGGTTTTACCTAGCTGGAGTTGCTACAGCCACCAGCTACAGTGCTACACTCTGGGGGCATGTACATGGGGGCTCACGAACATGCCCCCAGAGTGAAGTGCTGTAGCTGTGCCACATGTGGGTGGGTATAATACCCGTGGAAGAGGTGACCTCTGAAAGATACAGTAACATATAAAACAGCCTATAGTCGTAGCCTATGACTCATAAATACATACAGTATATGAACTTCAAAGTATTCCTCATAACATGTTTTCACTCCTATCTGAAATCCTTAGGATGCAAAATCACATTATGAGGAAAGGCATTTTGATTCAGCTAAGGCCTGACTATATAGCCTGCTGCTGCATGATCTCTGCATGTGAATGAAGGACTTTCTATAAAGAGCAAAGTTTTGACATTTCTTCTTCATGACCATGTGGAACTTTTTGGCCGATGGGGTGGCAAACCCCATCAAGAGTGCCCCTCCATAGATCTTAGAACACCATACACACACACACACACACACACACACACACACACACACACACACACACACGAGGTAAAAAAAGCAATCACAGATTAAAACATTCTGGATGATTTCTCTAGTTTGTCCAGTAAACACCACTGGTTTAAAGTGGGAGTCAGAAGGTTTGTGTTATTCTGTGAACAGTAGATTCCTAAGTTTCATGCAAACATCAGTGAAATATTCTAACCTGATTTTGGACCCCATCAAACACTACTGTGAGAAACCTGTCACTTTGAATAAGTGATAGATTTATCATTAAATGTATGAGGGACGCATCAAATAGCCCTACGAACCTTTGGCAAATTTGAGACTGTCTGGACAAGAGGACATTGAAGCCCATTTCCAATGTACCTGAAACACGGGCATACAAATACAATCGCTAATCTGGCATGGACATGTATTTCTTATGAATTCAGTAAACAACTGCATTTAAAATCTTTCTTTACAAGATTGCCGCACTTCCGAAACGTTTAGTAAGATTTTAATGCACCAATTTAGGTTTAATTTCACTGCTAGTTACGCCCCTGCTGGAAGTCGTAAGTCAATAAACCTTCCCAGACCCACTCTCAATTCCAATTGAGAAGGTCTGCTTGCCAAACAGGCTAGAGGAAGTAAGAAACGTTGATGTGACTTGTTGGACTCAATTTGCAGTTTATGGTAAACAGATTTCTTAAGATGAACATGTTCCCACCATGCACCAAACTTGGCCACTTTCCATTCATTATAAAACTGTCAAGAGTTTCACTTAATAAATGAAGAAGATCACAAGTGTAGACAAGCATGTAGGCGTATACGTAGTGTGCTGTGCAATCAATTGATGAAGCTGTGCTTGTCCTATAGTCCCTCCTGCATAACCAATATTCTTGATGCTATTTTGATGGCTCTGTTTGCGGGACAAAGTTGTACCAGTGTTGAGCCAGTGTGGTGCCGACAGCAGCAGATCATTTTTTAATGAGTTTTGTGCCACGAACAACAAGCTACACAAATATGTGAGTTGGCTACCTCCTTATCTGAATTTAGTGCTGTATTAACTTTTAAGCCATTATCAAATAGCCTAATGTAAGAATTTCTCTCCACAATTATTTGCGATAGTAGGAGTGGAAACTTCATTGTGGGGGTCTCTTTCCTGGTACAGGGGAGTTGCGTCATCACATACAGTATTTGGCCACATTAGGAAATCGGAAAACCCAAAGCTAGTGAGGACGGGAACAACCTGTCTTGCTTCAACCTCTAAAACTATCTCATTTGAGCTTGATTGTGAAAATTACAGTAAACTCGAAGTATTACTCCAGTCAGTGGTAGCTTATCACTCATGAATGAATACAGTATATGAACTTGAAAGCATTCCTCACATGTTTTCACATACATGTACATTTGAAAACACTAGCATAAAAATGATGAAGAAAGACATTTCAAATCAGCTGTATGTTTCAAGGATATTTTGAAGATATGGTGGTCGCTGCGCAATCTATGCTAGGTAAATGAAAGAGTTTCTATAAAGAGTAAAGTTTTGCTATTTCTTATTCATGGCCATGTAGAATGTTTTCCACTGATGCAGTTTTCTGGCAGATGGAGTGGAAAACCTCATTGAGAGTGATAGATCCTAGTAGATCCACTTATTTATCTACTACACCTGCTAGTAGATAAATAAGTGACAGATTTATCATTTAATATATGAGAGAAACATCAAATTGACAGACTGTGCATGAGAAAGTAACATTGATGCAACTTATTGGACTCAGTTTACGGTACATATGTATACAGTTATTTCATAAACATTTCCCACCGCTCAAACTTACCCACTGTCCATCAAACTCTCTAGATTTTCACTTAATAAACAAAGAGGCTCACAAATGAACATAAGCATTATATACTTATATGAAGCGTGCGTGCTGTGCAATCAGTTGATGAAGCTGTGCATGTAGGCTACTGTACTCCTTCCTGCACAACCAGTTCTTAATCCTCTTTTGATGGCTCCATTTGTGCAGAAAATGTACCTGGAACAAACTCATGTGAGGCACTGTGGTCTTGATTTTGTGCTTTGTGTTGTGCCATGCACAAGATGTGCATGGCACATCTTGTGCCATGCACTGTGTGGCAATGTGTGTTGCCTACCTCCTCATCTGAATATGTAACTTTTAAATCATTGTCAAGTAATGTAAGAATTTGGCTCCAAGAGTCTTTTTGATAGTAGGAGTGGACACCTAATTGTAGGGGTCTCTTTCCTGGTATAGGTGAGTTGCATCATCCCAGTAGTTGGCCACATTAGCAATGTGGAAATTCCAGAAAATGGGAACAGCCTGGCTCGCTTCACCAGGTATGAAGCAATATTTACACTTTCATAAGTTAGTATAAGTGCACCCCACTTGTATCTCAGAAGTCACATAAGTGGAACAGCTTACCAGAGAGGAGAGAAATAACCCAAATAGGCTTGTGCTGCCATCCTCCTAAAAACCAGCCTGAAAATGAAGTTTCTGCCCTTGGCGATTGCTGTGATCTTCAGCATCTGCATCCTCCACAGCACTTCTGCACAGCAGACTGAGGTGAGCCCAGACAGGCTAATAGACAAACTCCTGCACACGTGAAAAAGAGAAGTGACAGTATTGGGCCTACTGTAACTGCTGTTGCTGTGTCTTACTGTTTGTGCTCTTACAATTATCTCAATGCAGAGTGGCATGCCAGAGGAGGCTGGTGATGTAGGTCTGCAGAGAGATGAAGTGATGGTTTACAAAGCTGAGGAGAGTGAGCTGGTAAGTCATCCATTCCCTGCATTTTCCCTCAAACTTTTAGTCATGAGATTTATTTGTATTGAATTAAATATTTATTATATATATATATATATATATATATATATATATATATAAATTGTTGTTTAAATTATTGTTTATATTTGAAAACTCTTCAATACCTGATTTTAGTCAACTTTACCAGGTATGCCGCCAGTAATTGTGACGGGCACTCTATAGTTCTATGATATTATTCAATATGAATTCATCATTCATGAAAAAAAATCTGTCTGTGTGTAACAGCCTCGTCTGAGGGCAAAGCGTGCAATGAAATGCAGATTCTGCTGTCAAAATGGAGGATGCGGAGTTTGCTGCGATTTTTGAGATGACAATGCATAAGGAAGAAGGTGGATTGGTGGAACTGGACCAACATTTCTGCAATTAAAACAGATGTACACTTTCTAATAGCACAATTAAACATTTCAAAAGTTTGATATGAATATGTATACTTTCATCATCTTAAAAATAAATCTGATTCATTTTGAAATGTGCTTGTAGCTTCAATCTCTTAATACATTTCTCTCAGATTGCCACATGGGGATAGTAATACTCATGGACGAGTCCATTTTCTTGACCTCTGAAAGATACACTATATAAAACAGTGTTAGCCTGGTTGTATGCAGGTACACACTATGTCACCAAGGTACTGAAATGAAAGGCACTGGCCTCTTCTATGCTTGTCCCACTTAATTACTCCTAATTCCTCGATCATTTTACTGATGTGCTTTCAAAACATTTTTTAGTAGATGATATAGAATGTCCAACTGACAACACTGTGGACAGTCACTGACACTAAAATGAAAAGTTTTTTTTTTTTTAATCGCCAAGCGAATGATAACATTTATAAGTGAAACTGTGGACTACTCCCAGAATAGGTGTTTGAGGGCATCAACAGCAAACACATGAGGGCGCTATACCTGTAGTTTGAGTCAGACTATTTGACCTCAGGAGAACTTGTTTGTGCCCAAATTCGAATAGATACTGTTACAACGCTCTTAGTGAAACCCGATATGTTAAAGGAATGTCCTTGTTCTTTTGGAAAGTCCCCAAGTGTGTGAGCGCACTGATCTAAAGCACTCATTCTGTATATGAATGTTTCAGGGCTCTCTTGAGATGTCAAATGGGACTGTTAAAACAGAGCATAAATAAATCAAATGAATAGCCAACATTTTTTTATGAGTGGTAATGGGCTACTACTGGCTAATCCCAGAGATTATAAATAAATACACGGGTCAAAGGTGAGAGGGCAACACATGATGTACTGAATGAAAAAAAATCTGAACTATATCTTTCTACTTCATCACTTTTTAATTTGAAAATTAACTCGTTATTAAAATGATTGGGTAGATATGCGTATATCTGTTTATGGTGTTATCTTTCAGTGGTAGGTCAGAAAAGAAGAGGTGATGAAAGATACAGATACAGTAGTTCTGCATTGTTTTTGTTCAGTAGCTTATGCTGCCATCTACAGGCTTCAGACAGATAAGGTCAGGTGGCGTCATGGTGCTCCAGTTTTGAAGCTACTAATCCAATTTTGGTGTGAGTGGACCACAAGGTGTGTGTGTGTGTGTGTGTGTGTGTGTGTGTGTGTGTGTGTGTGTGTGTGTGTGTGTGTGTGTGTGTGTCTTTCCTACAAGAACAACTAACAAGTTTTAACAGAAAACTCAGATTTAAGCAATTGTACAAAATCTTTAATGCAACCACAAGTTAAAAGTTTTAGACATTTGAAAACATAATTAAAAAAAGTTTTGTTTAATAAATTCTAGCCTAGAAGCAACAGCAGTCAATTAAAAGTATTTATAAAACATTACAATACAAAGAAAGAAGAAAAAGATCATAGAACAAATTATAAAGAAGACTTTTTTTTTTTGCTTCTGCAGCATTTGCAATAGCCACAGGGTTTGGAGGCACCCAAGCTCACTGTGGGTAAGCTCACAGGCATCCCCAGTGCAACTAGCTGCACATCATTCACTTGCGCTAGAGACGCCATGACACCTCACCCACCCCACAATAGCATGTAAACAAGCAAAACACTGCCATCCCTTTTAAAGAAAAAAATTAAAGCTAAGATTTCTCCTGTGCCCACTGCAAAAAAAGAATGTGCACTCTCTCTCTCTCAGGCATATTATTTCTCAAGTTAATGAAAAAGCACAACATTACACATGTCCATTGTCAAGATCTTGTACTCTTCTCTAGTGCCAAAAAGTTAACAAACAGAATAACTTGTCGTATGACCAAGGATATTCTTCCTGGACTTTCGTATTTTTTGCGTTTTTGTTCGTATCATCAGTCCAAGTAGACATCATGTGAAAGCGGTGTGCTCAGCACGGTTGAAGTGCCATCTCACTCTAGCCCAGTGAAACAGAGTCCTGTGCTGACGTGTAGTTGCTCTGCTGCCCATGGCTCACACACAGCTGACCAGTAGCTATGACAGCATCTCCCAGCATCTATGGAGGGCCTGTTCAGACAAGACACACACAATAATCAGATTATTTTTGTCAGTGCAAATACTGTATTCGTGTTATCTTTTGTCTCGTGGCCAATCTTGAGCAAACTATAGTGATATAGTATAGTCAACATTAATGATGTAAATTCAAATTGGGATGCTCTTTTAAAGTAACATCTGGACTCACTTTGCCTCAGTGTTTTTCTTGATGCTTTCTAAGCTCCTCTGGACCAGCGAACATCTTTTGGCAAATAGTGCAGACAGACTGTGAGTGGACATTGCTGGCCACCTGCGCGGAGTCTGGATAGCCTGCCAGGTGGTCCTGAGGATGATGCCTCATTGGCGTCTCCTTTCCAGGGTGCAAATTGATCACAGATGGCCGAGTGCCCTTCGAACCAGGCCGGGGTGACGCTCTGTCTGGGTCTGGGCTTGCTGTTGGCCTACGATGATAGCCTGGCGTCATGGACAATGCCGGGCCCTGATCCGAAGGGCCTTTCAGAACCCTTGTTTTTGATGCAGTTGATGAAGGTATGCGTGGGGGTGGAGCTGTATGCTGTCGTTTATGTGAGGTGAGTGGTGCTGGGCTTGGACGCTCCTCTGCCAGATCTCTCCTTGGTAAAGGAAATGCTGCGCACTCCCCCTGTTGCACATGACCTGTGTCTGAGGTGTCACTTGGTGCTGTCTGTGTGGCCTGGTCCTCCCTCGTTGAGCCGCTCTGAGAGGGGGTCCTCTCCACTGTCTTGGCCCCACTGCCATTATCGCCCCTGGGCTGAGGCAGGCCTGAGCTCCAGCTCTCCAGAGGAGGCACAGACAGCTGCTGGATGCAGTGGTAGAGCGAGGGGTAGTCCACGTACTTGAACTTGGGCGCCCTCTCCTTGGGGCTAGCTGGCGTGAGTCCAGGAGAGGGTCTACCCCTGTCCCTGTCCAGGCCCATGCGGCAGCCGGCCAGCCAGCTCTCCAGCGGTGGCACACTCAGCTGCTGGATGCACTGGTGCAGTGAGGGGAAGTCCACATACTGGAACCGGGGAACCTTGCAGGGAATGCCGGACCCCTCGTTGCGCTTCGTGATCCGGTCGGGCGTGGAACTCACGGCGTTGCTCTGCTCCCGGGCACGGATCCTCCGTCGCTCCCGCTCTGATTGGATGGTTGTTGGTGTGAACTTTGACCCTCTACTCCCTGGCAGAGAGCAGTGACTCTTATCGTCCATGACCAAACACTGAGACAGTCAGTTCCTACAAAAAAATATATTGAGAGTTGTTAGCTTTTTTTTTTTTTTATTGAGAGCTTTTTAACCCATTTGTAAAGTGGTTATACCACAAATAGATAAACCAGTGCCTTAAAGTGAAATATATTGCCTGTCTAATAAAGGGAATTATATTACAAACAAATCCATCTCTTTTGTACAGATAACTTGCTGTGCACTCAAGACAAGACAAGACTCAAGATGTGCAATCTCTGTCAAAAGAAAGAAGAATTGCTCTAGTGTTTTCCAACAGACCTCCTCCTCCACTAAGCAAGTGCATAATATGACGGACCAGAATGGCCACTGAACGTATTCCTGTGAGGATTTCCCTCCGTGAGAGAGCGAAACGAAGCGATAGCCTAGGGTGGGTTTGGCCTCTCAGCGGGGCCATAATGGCTTGTTGATAATAAGTGGGAAACTGAGCTGAGTTTGAGATGCTGGGAGCTGCTCCCGCAACCCTGTGTCAGGGATATAAATAGGGTTGCAGGTATGAAGTGAGTGAGGAAAGTAGGTCAGAGCCCAACTGATCGCATTCATCAGAGGCCCCAAAAACAAAATATGTCACACACTCAAACAACCAATGATTTAGAAACACGTGACAAATAAAATGAAAGAACATCTGAAAATCCCTCACCCCAAAAGCCAGATCTGTGTTGATCTAGCATGTTGAAAATGCAATAAATGAATGGAAAGAATATTTGTGATAACAAGTTTAGTTGTTTTAATGTTAAGCCTCTTTACTCTTTTGGCCAAGGGTTAAAAAAAGTTCTAAATGTATTTCAATATTTGATTAGGATTTGTGTCAACATTGTGAGTAGCTAGCTCAAACTTAAATGCAAACATCAGTTGGACTGAACATCCCTTGTTGAAAAAATAGGTCACTTTATATCTTTTATTGACATATTTTGTTCAAATAACTGGTGGTGGACATTAGAAGGACTGAACTTTTCTTCAACATGTCACGCCAACATATAAAATAAAGTTATCATTCAATGTTAGGGTAGGTTATAAACAATGGCTATTATTGGGTCATGGCTTTTAATTTTATTGAATCTTCTGAAGACTGCCTGACAGAGTTAAAAACACCCACAAGAACTAACCCTGGAACCGCGCCGAGCTGTGAGGAGGGGAGGGGGGAAACTGCTCTACATTTATACTCGTTGTGTTGTGTATGAGGAATTGGGTCACGCGCGGTGGCCTACATTTCGAGGGTTTGTTGTCTTCGCTTTTCCCTCCCCACATTTATTTCGGCTGGCCCCGCCCTCGATGCTCGAACTGTGCGCTAGTAATGAGGATACTGCGACCAGCTCGCAGTAGGTTATTCTGTCAAGTGAACCACTATAGAATCTAAATATTCAAAACTATATAATACTCAAACAAATCGTTTAAAAAACATTTTAACACCTGATTAATGTCTGTCAAGCCTAGTCTGGACAAGTTGAGCCACGGCCCTTTACGCACACGAACAGTCAATATTTACATAATGTATAACATCCTACAATTGATTATGTTACACTAAGACACCTTGTTTAAAATGTCAACTTAGTAGCTGAACAATTTACCTACACAGAAAATCACTCATACGGAATAATAAAATATAACTATATCAACTACAGCATCATGTAAACTTACGTTTCCTAAAATTGTATACAATAACCTTCCATCACGTCACATTCTGTGTTCAGAAACATTACCTTACGTTATCGTTGTTCCTGGAAGTCCGCGGTGCACGTGATGGTTCTTGTCACTGTTGGTGATATGCTCCGCATCATGTGAGATTCAAGTGCGAATAGTTAGGGTTAAATCAACTAGTGATACGCCACACGCTTCCATCTAAGCACTGAACTGGTGAATAAAGTAAACGTGAACACGAAAAAAATGTGATAAGGCGCCTGGTTTCTTTACAATCTTCAGACTGTTGAGATTATGTCTTACAGAGATAGCAACATCATTTCATTTTGACACTAGTTACTGATCTACTTGCATAAGGAACAGTTGCTTGGTGTGTTAAATGTGGTTTAGCCCTGAAAGCCGCTACTCTTAAGTGTGACGGACTGGAGCAAAGGCCAATGGTAATATGGTCACGTTTCACAGCACTCTAATAAAATCCGCCTCCTCGGTGTACAATAGTCCAATCATTGAGCTATCAGTGGGCATATGGGTGGAGCGTCCCTGCCCTACTTCGCTGGATGCGATTCAGGTCGTTTGTAGTTTATCCTACATATCTTATGGATCACGACCAATCCACAGCACATTAATCAATTGTAGCCCAAATAAGAAAGGTGGCAACGTTGGGAAGATTTTAGTGGACTCAGACATGACCACAGGATAGCCTAATTAGAAATAACCTGTATTGTATGTACAGTATCTAACTACAACTGATTTAACATCCCTACCCCTAGTGACATCACCCAAATACTTCATCACATCCCCTGTTTCTTTATACATAATCCACTTGTGACTTAATATGGAGGAGGGTGGGGACAGCCTAGGATTGGAGTCACTGTTCATCCCTCTAACTTCATTGTAACCTAGATGTTGGTTGGTGACATATTGTGCTCAGGGCTGTCAACTCTTGAGCTCAGCTTGGAGTGAGACCAATAACGTGCATGCTAACTTGTATTTGGCATAGGGCCTTAGTAGGTCACTAGACATTAGACCAGGGGTCTTCAACCTTTTTCAGCTCAAGGACCCTTTGGCTAAGAGAGACACTGAGCACGGACTGACTAACTGTAATTCAAGTACAGTATGCAACCGAACGGACAGCATAGGGAGAGACATTCTACAAATGTTCATCCTAAAAAGATGGTGTGGGTGATTGACCTTATTCAGAGATCATGAAATCAAGTATACTATCTGCTGAATTGTTATCTTCCTCCAAACAATGCATAATACTTCTCTATTCTGTATAGGCAAATCAAGTGAACAGCTGATACATTTTGGCCTGCACTATTAAGGGAAACAAATTAAACACTATAAACTATATATTTTCTAAAAACATATAACCTCTAAATGACAACACCAGTTAAAACATTTCCCATCTTCCTCCATGCCATGCACAATACATTGCCCTCTATTCTGTCTAGGCAATTCCAGTGTAAAGCAGATACATTTTGGCCTATACTGTCTAGGGAAAACAAATTAAACACCCTAAACTATATATTTTCTGAAAGCATATACCCTCTAGATGAGATATAACACCATTTAAAACATTTCCCATCTTCCTCCATACCATGCACAATACATTGCCCTCTTTTATTTATAGGTGAATCTGGTGTAAAGCGGATATATTTTGGCATGTACATTCAAGGGAGAACAAATTAAACACCCTAAACTATATATTTACTAAAAGCATATACCCTTCAGATGAGATACAATACCAGTTAAGACATGTCTCATCTTCCTCCATGCCATGGACATGGTACATATTCCTGATTGATTGTATCAAAAACGCATTGATTTTAATATAGGCCTGAACAAGGTAGAGCATTTCAAAATGTTCAATGTTAACATTTAAAATCATATTATTGTTTAATTTCACCATCATTTGACCTCAAATTTACCACTGTAGGCTGAATAGTAATTGAGATATAGCCATTCTAACCTTTTGGCAGCCATTGAAAATGACCCCTTTCTCAAGGTCAGATTTTACTAGATTTTTAGTATGTTATTTAGCATATCCAACAGTACCAGAATCCATGAAAAAAAACCTTTTGTATAATTGTTTTTGACGTTGAACCCTATATTGGCCTGCCTAAAGCACCGAATGTCATTCTTAACAGTTACTAATAAAATTACTAATACAATTAGGTATTGTGACGCTTCTAATTTCAGGGTATTGCGATACTTTTGTAGTATTGGTGCACCGTGCAACACTAGTCAAAGGAGAACAAACACGTTTAGTTTGTGGAGAGACAGCAGATACAATGATGCAATATCGCAGAGCCTACCAAATGAGAGGTCTGACCCTGGTGACTGGCACAGATTCTGGGACATATGGAGGTCATGTGTTTTGACGCAATATAGCTAAATGGTGCAAATGTTCGCACAGTGATCACATGATTGCATGATGACTCTAAGGTAGCCTATATGTTATTATAGGAATGAATAGAAAGCATCTTTTCTATGCTGATTATGTTTATTTAGCCTATAGGATGTTTTTTTTATTTTGGGAAGAGGGAAAAAAATGCTTCAGATAAAATAACTAGATGTACCGCATAGCGGTACAAAATATGACCGCCGCTCAGTCCTGTACATCCGTTCCGCGAAAATAAATCACACTTCAATTTGTCTCCATCTTTTACTCCATCCCCCACTCTTGAAACTTTTGTGTATGCTTGTTTGGCATGCCTGAGTGTGTGTGTGCGGCTGCACAGAAAGTAGCCTACTGGTGCTGAAAAGGTGAGTAGATTGTAGAATAGCCAAAGAAGATGTAGCATTGTTATAAAACCTTTAAAATCTCTAAACAATAACAAGTAGGGCAGTTCATCACAGTTCATCCATTGCAACTAGATTGATGAAAGGTCACGTACACCTGTAGGCTACATTGTATTTGGGAAAAGCAAAAGGTATCAGCATAATGTTATTTATTTATAAACAAAAACATCTCTGTCAGTTCCATGCCGTTTTCAACAGCTATCAAAAACAAAGGTAATTTTTGGATGGATGGATTTTTTGTGAATGTTTCTTCTTCTACATAAGATTTTAGTCATCTTTAGTTCATGTGATACTTTATTGTCAATGCACAAATTAAGTAACAGTAGTCTGAAACGTTATTGTTAATGCACAAATTAAGTAACAGTAGTCTGAAACGAAGCTACAGGTAGGCCTATTTGCAACATAAATTGTCAATAGGCTATGCTGGCGACACAAATAAAATCTCCTTTGGAAACCAATGGCTTACAGTATCAAGCGGACTTAAATTGCCATATCGTGGCGAAAAGTTGTAATAAAATTCACGCAGCTCCATGAGTCAAGGAAAGCGCGAATGAAGTAGCCACTTCTAAATGGGACCCTCTACACAGTAGCTTAAGGTGTGTTGCTAAAGCAGCCATAATGAAATGAAAGTGTCATTGTTTGGATACTTCACACACACGTGCTTTTTAATTTCACAGACTACAACTACCAAGCTGGAATCAAAGCACATCGATTCCACTTTCACACCCTGCACGCACAAATAAAATAAACAAATAAACAGGCGTCTCAGTCTCACGCATGTAGGCCTATAGGCAAAACTGTATCAGACCGGTGTAACGTTGGTAAATCTTCCATTGCACAGAATGATTTTTGTAGCACGTGCAACAAATGACAGTCGAAAGATACAATTACAGTGCTGCTATCAATTTGCTTGGTATAACCGCATTTATAGTTTTCTACAAATGCAATCAAATTGGTCTCCATCACTCAACCAACGCTAATGGTAACATTACCCGGATCCAAGCCGCTCCTGTACGGGACTGGGCCAGCGCTGCTCCATTTCCAGATCAGATCCGTGAAACGGAGCCTGATCACTTCTTGGCCGATGTGCGTTTGGACGCTGGACCGTGTCCGTTTAACGGACCAGACGCGGATGGAATGTTAGGTGTGGGCCAGCTCCACCCCAGTGTGGTTTTACTGTTTTGGTACGAGAGTGGGCCAGCGCTGACCCATCTCCGGTGCAGAGCCATGAAACGAATCCTGACCACTTTTGGCCCGTTGTGCGTTTGGACGCTGGACCATGTCTGTGAGATGGATCTGGGCCGAGTCGCATGGTAGGTGTGGGCCAGATCCACCCCAGTGTGGTTTTGCTATCTGGGTACCTAGGTCCTTATTGATATTATAAGATTAACGTACCTGCAGTAAAAACCAAGCATGTCAGATAAACATCCTCAGATTTATTTCGGCTTCAAGAAGAAATGGGAATTACATTTCATGTGAACATAGTCCTATCCTTATTAGACGTTCTCTGCGGTAAACTACAGTCCTTGTAGGAAGCGTCCATTGTTTTTCCAACCCACTTTTAACTTCCAACAAAATTACGTCTCACTGCAACGATGCGCCATCTAGTGGACAAACGACTACTTATCGCCAATACTGGAAATGCAGCCTTGAAGATGATGATGAATATTTATTTTGGCTTTCTTTTAATCCTACTGAATTTGTAATTATGTATCGGCTGTTCTAACACCGATAGTATGTGAGTGCCTGTGTGTGTGTGCATGTGTATATGTATATGTGTGCACCGCCATCTACAGGCCAATGAGTGTACAGTCACTAAATGTACACATAACCTAATTTTTTTAGACCCCCCCTCCCCCCCATGGATGAAATTCTACGAAACTTGGCATACCCCCAGAGAATGCCAGGTCAATCATACACATAAAATTTGGTGCAGTTCTGAAAATCTTAACTGAAGAAAGGGGCAGAATAATATTGCATTTTCATTTTTTACTGGGGGGGGCGGGGTGCAAATCACAAATGAGTGATTATGGGCCAGGTTGATGTGGGCCCTTGAGACCAACATACCATAAAAGATTCTTCATCCTCAGTGCCACAGTTCAGGTAGTTATTTAGGAAAAACTGCTTTTTTTGCGGTTCAGGGGGCCCAGCACGGGGGGGGAGTGGCCCCCGGGGACGAAACGAAAAAGTCTAGTGGGGCTACATACCCACCAAATTTCATGTGCACCGGTGTTTCGGTGTCCCGGGTATCGTTGACCAAAAATTCAGGAAGTAGATGACAGAAAAAAAAAAAGAAAAAAAATTGACAATCATTATATGACCGCTTCGCTATCTTCACTAGCGGTGGTCATAAGTCATAATTATATGACCGCTTCGCTAGCGGCAGTCATAATAATGGGGGGACCCCCTGCAGTACCTCCACTGACCCCCTAGGGTGTGTGTGTGAGATAGAAAGAGAGAGTGTCTGACAGGGACAGGGAGAGAGACAGAGAGAAACAAAGAATTACATTAAGGAGAGCCCAAGGGTAAATTGTCTATACATTTGCAGGGTCACCTGCAGAGCATTTATCAGGACCTATATCTGGCTCACCACTTTACTGCCCCTTACTTGGTAGGACCCTAAACTCTCGTCTTATCTTGACCTCTTGTGAAGGCCCTTCTCTCTGTGGTTTCTCTCCTGCAGTATAAATCTGCTTAAGTCTGTCTCTCTAGAAAAAAGTCTGAATAATTAGTCTATTGGTGTTATTTGTTTATATATATCAATATATAAACGAGTGTGATAATATAATGTTCCTGAATTAAAAAAAAAATCTAATTCTAAATCATCTTGCCATGTATAAAACTATGGTAACAGTGACACATCACAAAGAGCTGTGGAATCAAACTGATGATTTATTTGGGCTAATGTGTGTTTATGGTGAAGAAGATATGCTTGGGCAGTTGCAGTAACTGGAACTTTGGAACTTTACCGTCTTGGACAAGACACAAACAGAAGCCAACACCTGATTTTGTCAGGCCCTGATCGGGCAGATCCAAACTTGACTGTACAGCATTCAATAATAGCTTCATTAGGGGGAGCGGGGGAAACACTGGGTGAAACATTTGACTCAAAGCTCTTTGTCAGTAAGCATCCCTCTTCAGAATTATGGGTGCTGTTGGATGCTTAGTTGTAGTCAATGTGTTCTTTCATTTCTGTCCTTCCGCACGAGTTTGTGTTATTACCATGATTATTTGTTTATTTCTTTTCTTTGAAGTAAATCAATAAAGAAGCAAATATTTACTAAACCAAAACTTTTATTTACACAAGCACAAGAATGAAACAATTTCAGTTTTAAACGGGAGTATAGTTGACACCAATCCAACTACACTTTTATTTATTTATTTACCGTTAAATAGAAAATGCCCTAGACTATGGGACCAATGAAGAGTCTGCATCAGTAACATGCAGGTCATTCCAGAGGCCCTTGCTCAGTCTCCTGTGATGCAAAGGCTGTGCTGATGTTGCTCTACACTACAGGACAGATCTCCAGTTTCTCCACTGGAGGATATCAAAGAGTTCAACACAGCGTTGAATCGTATTGTGACACAGTTTACTGGCAACTGTGCATCACATCATTCTGCCAATATAACAAAACAAAAAAACAGCGTTTTCCATCCTTTTGCTTTTTTACAAAAACAAAGCCATGTTCACATATATAAATACAATAAAGAAACCCATCTATAGACTTGATGAAGAAGCATGCTCAACAGACACAATAAACACAAGAGAGGATAGAGTAAACTGCATTAAATGACCTTTCTCTGCAGAAACACTTGTTTTTAAAGTTTCGCAACTGTCTCGTTATGATTTTAAAATTAACACAGATTGTATTTACACATTTTTGGTAATCAGGTATGAATTGTGATTCCATGGTATACAGATAAGTTAACCTGTATAATCATTGTTGAGATCCAGTGTCAAACTCCCGAGGACATTACATTAAGGAAGGTGATGTTCAAACAACTGCAACTTAAATATGAGGGAGCAGAAAATTAATACTACTGGTCCACGGCTAACTATTTCTACAATTTCATTTGGAGATACTAGTAAGCCTTTAAGAGAACAATACATATTTCTGTATATACTTAAATGCACATAGAATGGAATATAGCCTACACTTGTTAACTTTATAACCTGTTGTTTTCTAGAAAGCACCTTTTTGGTTATTTGATGGAGGATATTTCTATGTCAGGACTATAGAATTATGCTTGATGCAGAACTTGTATTTATCGTGCAAATGTATGTACCCAGTTGCAATTTATTTTGCTGTCCTGTGCTCACTGGAGGAGGTTGTCTCGTGTCTAGCAAAATGCAGTGGATCGTCTTTCAGATGTCTTTGTGTAATCTCTATGAAACTCATGTGTCCTTGCTCCTCAGAGTCCTGGCAAGTTACCTGGCTGAGCAGTGTGTAAAACCTTTCTCTCAGCCATTGCTAGAGGTGAAATTCGGGGGTTGGTGTCTGCGGAGTGACTTTCACTCTTTTTTTTGTGCATCGAAAGAAAGAGAGAAAAAAAGATCAGTCACAGGCCAGGGCAGCAGAGGGCCATGTCAGCAAAGCCCCATTAGCCCCTTCACCAGCTGCCTCTTCTGTCCTACTTTCCCACTAGCGGTCACTTAAGGAGGGAGGGCACCACCACCTGGACAAGTAGAGCAGGACAAGAGCTCAAACAGGTATTCTCTCTGGACCAATCAGATGTCACTGTGCAATTTTGAATTGTTGTCAGTGCATGTTGTGTATCTCTTGGCCTTTAGATGGTGTGTATGTCCAAACTGCTCTGCATTCATCCATAGAGTTAAAGGAGGTAAAGGAGAGTATGGAAAGAGTTTAATTACCCAGCTGGAGTTTAGCCCATATTCTTCTGTCGGTCCAGGAGCCTCTGTTTTCTATCTGGCGGAACTTCATCGAGGCTGATGCCGTGGTTACTAGCCCTAGATATACAGGAGCAAATGGGAGGGTTACAGGGTACTCTGATGTTGATGCAAAGTGAGCTGAAGTTCATAAACACAAATAGAACATGTTTCTGAGGTTAATGAGGGATACATCTCTTTCTTCATATCTACTCGTCTCATTCCATTTTTATTGTTGAACAGTTATGGAATATCAGTTTTAAAAATGTCAAGTTTATGAGGTTTCTACAGTTAGAAGCTTCATTTTGGAAACCTTTATACACAAAGAACCTTTTACCCGCAACAAGGACAATGTTTAAGCATTCTCACAAAGCTGAACTGCATTCCAGATCAATCTTTGTGGGGAGAGACAAAGGACTCTTTCATCCCCTAAATTAATTCCTGAGCACAGTGTCCCTGATTCCTGAAAGGTACTTACCCTGGAGTAAGGTCTGGAGGCCTGGGCAAGGGCTTGGTGAAATCTTCTCTACCCATCAGCCAGAATGTCTCTTCAGCACCTTTCCCCTGAAGGAGGAAATTAGAGGAGAACAGGGGGTCAGGGGATTAAAAGGAGAGAGAGAGAGAGAGAGAGAGAGAGAGAGAGAGAGAGAAAGAGAGAGAGAGAGAAATGGAGAAGTGTGTTTCTGCATATCGTGGCCATACCTTCAGTTCTGTCCTGCCTCTGCTGTCTATTTTATAGCCCACATCCATTTTTCTGAGGATGTCAACTGTGCTCCTGTTGACATGGATTCTGTAAGCTAAAGCGATCAAAAGCAAAGAAAACAAACAATTTGTTTAATTTCATTCACATCACTCATGGTAACATACCACACAGATTTACTGAATCAAATAAACCATATTCTCTCTCTAACCACCCCCCCCCACCCATCCCATTAACAGAGGGAGTGGGTAATCAGTAGGAGTTAAGCTTTGTTGTTACAGACTCTGTCATCGTAAGCCTGCTACAAGGAAATGAAACAGGTCATGGTCCAGTTGTCCAGGATTTTGTAGACTGGTGTGATAGGTCCTTTCTACAGATGAACATTTCCAAAACAAAAAATATGTGTATAGACTTTAGGAAACTCCCCAGGGCTAAGGAAATCATCAGCATAAAGGGTCAGGCAGTGGAGTGTATCAATAAATTTAAATACCTTGGGACCATCATTGATGATAAATTAAATTTTGAGGCAAACTGTGAGACTGTGTACAAAAAGGGGAACCTGCGTCTATACTGTCTGAGGAAACTGTCCTCCTTCCACATCGACAGAAAGATGCTCACCATGTTCTACCGCTGCTTCATTGAATCAGTCATCTCTTTTAGCCTGGTGTCTTGGCTCAGCAATCTACCCCTAAAAAATAAGAACTCCCTGAACCAAATTGTAAGGTGGGCTAGTAGGCTGATTGGAGAGCCACTGCTGAACCTGGAATCCCTACACAGTAGGCAACTACAGAGGCTAGTTGGGTCTGTCCTAGAGGATGGATCCCACCCACTATATGGTGAATTTCAGCCTCTCCCATCATGCTGCAATTACAAAATGCCTGTTTGTAAAACTAAAAGATACAGAGGCAGTTTTGTTCCCTCAGCTATTAGAGTGTTAAATAGCACTTAGGCTACTGTTAGATTAGGCTACACACTAACTTATTGACTGCACAGCCCTCTTAATCTTAATGTATTTATTTATTTAATCTGGTTTAGCTCTTGTATCTGCTATGATGACTTTTATTTTGCATTCTTATCTACTGAATTTTGATACTAATAATATTCATGTATCATTTTTTATCTATATTCCTAGGTCTAGAACACTGTTGTCACTGTTATGTCACTGTTTTCTGTCAATGTTGTTTAATGTCATCTATGTGTGTGTGTAAGAAACCCACTCTTTTGACCTGCAACCAAATCTACCCTTGGGTACAAATAAAGTTACCTTACCTTACCTTACCTTACAGCATCTCAACACTAGATGGTAGTGTACTACATACATCTTGTGTATCAGGAAGTTGCTTCAAATTTAGGTAGCCTATACTTGTGAAGTTTCTCTTTAGGTATATTCATAATAATTTACCTAAACAGAAACTCCACCTGTACCTTGTAAATAACCCATAACTTCTGAAAGTTAAAGACAAGCTCTCTCTTTCTCTTTTGAATGCATGTTTTATCATGAGGTTTTAATAATGATGTCCCTGTTTCTTAGAAATCATTGCAGCCTTGTTTTTTTTTTGTTTTAAACCAACAATTAAGTCCAACATCTTAAGGCTATTCAATGTTGTTTGAGACTGAGGTAAAATTATAGCAGAGTCTTAGAGGACACTGGACATTAAACCCTGAGTTGTCTCACTAAGTCTACTGATAGCCTTAAAGGCTTATTGATCGCTCTTCACCTTAAAGCTCTCTGAGCCTGTTCACTACCATGCACTCAGACACATTTATGCTTGACCTTTCCATTGACACGCACACAGACACACACGCAAACATACAGTTTGGCATACTCTGAATATACACAAAGCTGGATAAATAGAAATATGAGCTTATCACACGCTGTGGCTATAAAATGTAAATAAAATATTTTAGTTTAAAAATATTTCTCTAATTCTCTAATTAAATATCACATTATTTTTCATGATGCTATGCCATTTTTCATTCATATGTCAAAAGTTAGCTATCTGTCAATAAAAGGAGAATAAATTGTGCTTATTTTTCAAGTTGTATTAGATCAATTTAAATTTGTATCGCATTGGCTCTCCCATATATAGTCAAATCATACAAATCATCTGTATAGGCTTATACATAGATACAGTATTTATATAAATATTGAGTGTGATTTGGTTGTATACTTACACAACCCCGTGGATTCCATTCGAGAAGCTGTGTTGACAGTGTCCCCGAATAGACAGTACCTAGGCATTGTAAGGCCCACTACCCCTGCCACAACAGGGCCTAAGAAAAAAATAAAGCACACATACATATTTTTACATGTTGTACTTTCACAGGTAGCATTTTAGCATTCATGCACAGATAGCATTCATACATGTCATTCTTCCTTAGATTGATATAGTGCACTTTCACACAATGGAACCAAAGGGTTGCCGGCTCGATCCCTGACCAGTGGGAATGGCTGAAGTGCCCTTGAGCAAGACACCTAACCCCTCACTGCTCCCCAAGCGCCGCTGAAGCAAGGCAGCTCACTGCTCCGCGTTAGTGTGTACTTCACCTCACTGTGTGTTCACTGTGTGCTCTGTGTGTTCACTAATTCACGGATGGGATAAATGCAGAGACCAAATTCCTTGTATACAAAAGTATTCTTGGACAATAAACATTACAAATAGTATTGTAAAAGATTGCTCAGATAGATCTTTGTCCATTGTCTTAAATAATAGTAATTAAGAGTAATTAAGACTACACTAAATCTATACTATAACCCTACAGTTTAAGGTAGTCAAGTCAAGTCATATTTATTTATATAGCACACTTAAACGCAATGCAATTGACCCAAGGTGCTCACAGAAATAAAACAAAAACAGTAATAAAAACAAAAATATAAGTGACAAAAAATAAATAAAAATACAAAAAATAATAGTAATGATAATGATAAACTGATTATGATTGTAGAAAAAAGAAGATACAGTTTCTAAACTACTACTACTATAGGCATAGAGCACAATGTACAGTAAAGTTAAAGATGGCAGTTAATATAATGCTGAAAAGAAATAGAAATAATTTTAATATATAAATAAATAAACAAACAATAATATAGTATAGTAGAGTATATTCAAAGGGATGGATGGACATAAATGAAGGTGAATGTTCCAGAAACGGAAATTGGTTTGTGTGACCAGGCTGACACGTCCTTGAGACAGCGGGACAAAAGGGACGGAGGCCTGTAATTGGATAAGAGGGCCTAACTGGATGATCGGAATATGCCTTAGGTTGACATCTCACTTGTTCTTAGAATGCATACCCAGCACCAAGAATCAAGTACTAATAAAGCAAGAGCAAGCAGTCACGGGCTATCAATGTAAAAATAAAACTCGATAGTGAGTAGACTCCATACACAATATCATACTTGTCACCTTTTATCTCTGCCATCTGCAATTGTACTAACTGGCTATGTTGGATTTTTGCAGACATTACTCTGTGTGCTGATTCAGGAGGTCCCGTTCATATTTGTGCCCTTATTATTTCGGAAAGGAATTGCATATGGGAATCTGCAAGTGTTTGTGTGTGAGCTTATTTCTCATCAAATGTATTTAGCGTCATGAGAGGATTTGAATCTGTTACACTTTTTGTCAGATTCAGCTCACAACTCCTCATACTCCTTTCGTTATACATTCAGTGTGCGCTCAAAAAAAAAAAAAGAAAAAGACATCGTGTCATGAGCCCTCTCACTCCACCGGGTTACCACCTTAATTGGTTTCCATTATCTTCCACTCTGCTCACCACTCTCTCTACTCAGCCTAACTAGCTCCACCTGTCCCTGCTCTGCTCTGCTCTAATTACTCTGCCAGCTGCGCTGCATTACCCACTAACCTCTCCCAGTATTTAAAGCCCTGTCGTTCAGCTCTCCTTTGTCAGATCGTCTGCAAAGCGCACACCCGGAACCTGTTTGCTTGTGCTTCTGGCTCACTCTTGTTTTGTGACCCCGGACCTGCCTGAATCTTGGATACTCTTCTGCCCCAGAAAACCAGACCTGCTTTCTGCCGTAACGACTCCTGACTACTCTTCGATCCCGGTAACTCTGACCAGCCTTCTGCCTTGCTACTACGAATTTGGATTTCCCTTGAACTGTACTTCTGCCTCGTTTCATCCGCCCTGTTGTGTCTGTGTTCCCCCCCCCCCCCCCCCAGGACTTCCGGACCACCCATCACCGGCGTCATAGGACGCATCGCTGCCACTGGGGGAGACACAGCACATTGGACGGAACCCCTGTTATTCCCGGGAACCCCTGGAACCCCTGGAGCCTTCACTCACTCCCTACTTCCCTTTTCCCTTAAGTTTAATAAACTTTCTGGTGTGACGCAATTGTGGTCCTCTGGTCGTCTGTCTGAATCGTGACACATCGGCCTAAACAACTCAAGCCAATCACTACATTGCAAGAGTGCTATTTGATTGGCTGCCACTGCTCTGCTCAAATATCGACAACTTTTTGGCAGAATTGCAGACAGCACCTTTAAAGTTACATTGGAGACCTGACTGACCTGTATGGAGGCCAATGCGAATCTTGACCTTAACTTCAGGCATGTGCCTCATTCTGAAGGCCCCCATAACGTGCAGGATATCTAGAGACATGTTGGACACTTCAGCTGCGTGCCGGCTCCCATTGCGGTTCGGTACACCTGACGCCACCATATAGGCATCTCCAATGGTTTCCACCTGAGGGAACATCAAAGCAAAAGCACCCTAAGAAAAAGCCTTCCATTTTGTTTTAACACACTTTCATATCTCAATTCTCTGACACCCCAACACTCGAGTATTTCACAGACTACAGTACTTAACTACTATCACTGAAAACTCCCCTAGCGGTTTCATTGCACAAAGTTTTACACTCAGTCCTGATGACAGAGTTGGTCACCTTGTATACGTCGTGCTGGCCAATGATGGCGTCGAAGCACGTGTAGAGGTCATTGAGTAGGTCGACCACTTCGATGGGCTCACTGATGGCCGAGATGGTGGTGAAGCCCACAATGTCGCTGAAGTAGAGTGTCACTTCGGCAAAGTGCTCCGGTTTCACAGGCTTCCCCGTCTTCAGCGCCTGAGCTACAGATCTGATACAGAGGAACAGCACATGAGCAGAGAGGAGTGGAGGAGGAGAGGGACAAACATAACGAAAGAGGAAGAAACCTAATTTCAAGGGCTGGTTAGGACAGGTTTGAATGAAAGTCTAAAGTGCCAAGCACATGGACAAATAATTGTTCTCATTGCAGGACAAATATCTATAAATGATGAATATGTGTATACTGTATTTAAATATAAGCATGTGCCTTCAGACTCCATTAGGGGAATTCCAGTTAGGGTCCCAAGTGTCAGTCGTGATGGAAGCAAGAGGGCCGTGTTGGATGTAATGTCAGAATGAGATGTGAGTTTGATGGACTCACTTGGGTAACATCTGAGCCAGGAGTGTGTCTGTTTTCTCTCTCTCCACCTCCAGCTCCTCTGTCCTCTCTCGGATCAGGTCTTCCAGGTTAGAGGAGTACTGCTCCAACATGCGCAGCATGGAGTCGATGATGTTGGTCTTCTTCCCTTTGCTCACGCTCTTAAACTGCAAAATGAGGTGGACGGGGAGTGCATGAGTGAGTGCAATGCACGGTGGTATGTGAGCCAATGTGTGAGGGAGAAATTGGATAGGCAGGATGAAAAGCTGGAGATCTGGAGAGCTTCTTAGCTGAAGGGGCATGAACAGGTCGGCAAAAATCTTCAGAAAAACCAAGGCACTCGTTTATAGGCAAAAAAGGTTAAAAATGCCTTTATTTCAATGGGTAAAATCTCCAGGTTAATGTATTGGGTGGAGCGCTTTACCTGCCGAAAGATCTCCTCAAATGTCAGCCTCTTCTCTGGCTCCTCACTCCAGCACTGTTTCATAATCTGGATGATCTCCAGAGGGGCCTCGTCCAGGGACACCTCAGGCCGACAAAGCGGAGGGGGGGACTTCACTTTGCTGATAATTTCTGTTAGTTAGAAAAGAAGTATTGGTAATTGTTCTACCACTGAGAGGTGGAATTCCATTGAATTTTTGAGAAGGATAGAAGGAATGCAGGATGTTCTTTGGACTTCACTACATGTGAAAACAAATCCCTCACACAACTCTTTGTCTCATTCCTATCTTTCATTCATTAATGATGTTTTTCTTTTTCCACACTACCACTCTATCTCTCCAGGTCCACTCACTAGTTACCTTTGGGAGGCATGTCGAGCATGCAGAAAGGGGCGCAGCGTGAGATCACCTCCTGCATGATGATGGCAAAGCCATAAACATCTCCCGGGAAAGTGCCAAATTGCAAGCTTGGGTCTCGCAGAATCTCTGGTGCAGTCCACAATTGATCTGTTATAACAAGAGGTTGGACAAGAGGAACTATCAGTATCAGCAACCAGGGAACCAGTTATGCTCTACATTTGAATCTTTTAGCAGCCCAGAGAGATTGAACCCATGACTTCGGGGATTTTGGCAGCTTATTCTATCACATTATAGATTACACACTATAGGTGCTTTCCAGACAGACCGAGAGTCAGTGTTGTTGCAGTAAAGTTGTTGTTGTTGCAGTCATTAAAGCTGCTGCAAGTGCTGTGTTTAGCCATCTGCCTTGTTCTGAGTCTCTTGCTTACCCTCTGGTGCTTCTTCATCCAGCGGGATGCCTTGGCTTTTGAGGATCTCTCCGAAGCCGTAGTCCGTGACTTTAAGCACAAAGCGCCCGTCCACTACACAGTTCCGAGACTTCAGACGCCCGTGGAGAATGCCCCTGTTGTGCAGATACTTCATCCCCTGTAGAAAGGACAACAGGGTGTGACAAACAAAGGGGTAGAAAAAGAAAAGATATAGAGCCAGTTCAAAGGCGCTCTCTCTCTCTCTCTCTCTCTGTATCAATCTCTTACCCTGATTAGGTCCAACAGTAACGAGGACTTGAACATCCAGTCCAGGCGCATCTCCTCGCTGTTGATGAGGTCTTCTAGGCTTCCCCTGGTACAGTGCTCTGTGACAATGCCAAAGATCCCAGAATCGAAGAAGAGCCCAAGGAATAGATTCAAATTCTCATGCCTCATGTCTCGATACTAAAACCAGAAACACAGGGCAGCTAAGGCAAAGGTAAAGAACAAAATGATCAATTCTTCAGTAAAAGTACAGACATATCTAAACTAACACAGAGAACATACCTTTATAAACATTGTCTGAGTGGAATCACTAACAGAAGACACTGATTCCGCATTTGGACACTTTTTCAACCACACCCAGTCACCCTAGAATGGAGAAAAAACACTTTTTTGAAAAGCTTAAAACAATTTTGTCTCTCACTCTCTGTCGTTTTTGACAAAGCATCAACATCCCATCACACATCATATTAATTAAAGTGCATTCTACTCCTCACTTAGTCACTTACATCTATCTTCCTGATGACAACACAACTTTTTGTTAGTAACATTTGTTTTTGTCTTCATATACTGGACAAGGACAGTCAGTGATAATACAAAACTAGAATTTAGAATTTAGAGTTTCTAATTTATTTCATTCAACCAACAAATCTCCAACTTACACACGCACAGAAAAATAGACACTTGCCTACCTCAAAGACAGCCACATTGGAGCTGTTCGGAGTGGAGGTGATGTAGCTTCGACCGGACACAGAGTGCCGAGGCGTCTTCACGTCCAGCTGACTGTCCTCATTCAGTTTCTGCTCAAGGAGGACATGGAGAGAGAGTGAGGCGACGTGACTCGACTCATACAGGTTATTTCGAGACATATTCATCAATTCACTATGCATGAGTGGAAATGCATGAAATATTGTGAATGTGTCAAATCAAGTCACTTTTATTTGTGTGACCCTAAGTGCTTTCCTGTCAAAGCAAATGGATTTACAATTAAAAAAAAATACACATGAATCAAAAGAATTTGGAGGAAGAGAACAAATGTTCAGTGTGTATTTGGTGTGTAATGCACACCTGTTATGTATGTTATACTGGATGTGGATGTGGTGGAGTCGAGAGAGAGAGAGAGAGAGAGAGAGAGAGAGAGAGAGACACAGAGAGAGAAAAAGAGAGACTGACCCTTCGGCTGAGCTGTGTGTTAATGAAGACCAGGTCATCGAGGTTGAGAACTATCTTTCCTCCACCACCACCACCAAAACTGAAGCCTAACAGACTCCCTCTCCTGTAAAAATAAAAATACATGCATACATATCCCATGAGCCACATGTGCTACAATAGTAGTACATACAAACACATCCTCAATGGCTTTTCATATGGGATTTAGAGTAAGGTATCAAAAATGTTATCAAACAATCCTTTAGGAGTTGTTTAGTTGCACAGTGTAGGTGCCTTCCTTACTTGATAAAGATATAGGCTGCTCCACCGACGGCAACCAGGAAAAGGAACAAGAAGAAAAGTGCTGCTCCACTGATGCCTGATGAAGAAGGAGAGAGAGACATCAGTGTCACGTCTTTCATCCTAGACACACGCACACACACACACACAAACACACACACACACACACACACACACACACACACACTCACACACACTCACACAGGTATCTTACCTCCTGTGCAGGCAATGTAGGGACTGAACCAGCAGTTGGAGTCGCTGCTCGGGGTGGAGCCGGCAAAGTGGATGGAGCGGCCCAGGTACTTGAGGCCACCGAACCTGCCGACGGTGTGCGCAGCCTCCAGGATGTGTGTGGAGTGGAGCTTGCCGCCAAGGCCAGTGCTGTCCAGCACCACATACTTCACCTGCATGCCCTCGCCTTCCGTGTCACTGTACACTGGCTGGTTGAAGCCGTCAAATTCGAAACCGCCCTCGCCCTCGGGCAGCGTAGTGCCCGATACCCAGCGTCCAGTGGCCGCCCGCTGCTGCTCCACCGCCATGGCGGTGTAGTACAGCATGTTGTAGATGGTGCCGAAGAACGGAGAAACCTGGTGGGAAACAACGGTTCAGCTGATGAAAAGTCCAAAACTAGCAATTCCTGTAAATAACTTCAAATCAGCCCTCTGTCGTGAGTATTTCTGATAATGTGTATATTAATTTTTAAAGAGTGTTTATTATTCATGATTCAACACAATATGTTGCATAAAAGCATCTTTAACTGAAATATTCCAGTGCAACACAGCAGTGATTATTTGTTACTTCTTATTGCAATAAGAGAGCCAGTTTCTCCACCAGGGTTCATCTATGTTACTTTTTAACATTTGCTTGCTATGCAATCAATTATAAAAACCATGACATGGAGCGATAGAGTATACATGTGGAGGATCACAGTCTAATCTGACTGTTTTGTAACATAGTTGTGACACAGTAACACATATTTTTCACTTTTAGTTTTTCTCATAATACCTGAAATAACGTAATACCTAAGTAACAATAATGAGTAATCAACTGAATCAACTCAATGTAATAATCAGTAATCAACTGAATCAACTCAATGTAAACTACTTCTGCAACTGTAAACATAACTAAAATGAAACCAAAAAGGGAACACTGAGTTAAAAAAAACTAATGAAAATGTCCAAACTATACCAACTCTGCTCTTCATGTATGCCTTAAAGAAATAATTTCAAAATGACACATTTTTGACAATTACACAACCCAAGACCCTTCCCTTGACTCACAATAACTATCAGTGGCCTCAAGTTGTCCCTGACATGTTGTAACTGTAACTCACCTGTTCAGGTGGGGTGCTTGTCCGGATCTCGAATTTCTCCTGGGCCTCTTTGAATGCCTCAAAGAATGAGTTCTCTCCCTGGTCGATGGTCACGGTGAGTACTCCGTCATAGGCGCGCCGTAGCTTGTTGTCGTTGACGAGTATAGGGTACTCTGCATTCTTATACGGCAGAGAGTAGAGCAGGGTGTCGTAAGGGATGAAAATGTAGCCTCGTTCAATCATCCTCATGTCCAGGGCTGTGGTCAGCAGCTTGTACTGAGCATCCCCACCGATCAGTACTGAGTGCATGCACATGATGATCACTGGGTAAAGAGAGAGAGAGAGAAAGAGAGAGAGAGAGAGAGAGAGAAAGAAAGGAAAACAATACGTACATAAGAGTTTGTCAATGCTCTTACCATTTGATGAGTCTTGTGGAAGCAGGAAACTGATAGACATTGACCTGCTGAAGTGACTGTTTTTGTTAAAGGTGACACTGCTTTTTATTAGATTGCTTAAATGTGTGTGAAAAATGGATGGTGTAAAGCAGACAGACAACAAGATGACAGAACAGTCCTTCTGTATTTTGGTCTCTTTTCTGCATTTTCGTGTCCACTCAGACACACATACCTTTGGAGTGATCGGAGTCGCGGATCTTACTCAGTGCTCTTCGCGGGCCCTCCTCGTCCAGCTCCATGATGGACACCGTGCCGACTGGCAGGCCGAGGGCGCGCAGCGACGATGCCAGCTCGTACCCGGTCGCCTCCCAGAGATCCGCCTCCTCGGCGATGATGCTGACGTGCGCCCACTTGAAGAAGCGCAGCACGGAGAAGAGCACACGCGACGGCAGTGGCATGGGTCGCAGGAAGCTGGGGAACATGCCGTCGTTCATGTCCGGCTTCAGGCAGCCCCACGACAGGATGCCCTTGTCCCAGTTTTTGGCTAGCAATGCGGCAGACGAGCAGTAGCCAGGGTTGGCCGGGCCCAGGAAGGCCGCACCGTAGCCCTCCAGCTCGGCGAATCGAGCCAGCGCCCGCGAGGTCTGGCAGTCCTCGTTGACCAGCGCATAGTCGTACCAGTAGCCCTTGCTCAGATGGGGATTCTTGTTGATGCGGCTCATGGCTAGGCGGGCGGCCAGGTCGGGCAGGGCCTTGGAGTACATGGGGTCGCACGTCCACGGCCCCACCAGTGCAATCTTGAACGTGGAGCCCCAGGCCTCACAGGGCAGGTAGCAGACCATCATCAGTGGCACCAGCAGCCAGGAGCCCCATGAGCTGTGGCGCCGGATGACCGTGTTAGCCGGATAGGTGTCGTTTGTGTTGGCGGTTCCCTCCACTTTTGATCTGCCAGATCTGTAGCGTTTGGTTTGGTGCCTCCATGACCTGTGCGCCCCTCTGGAGGGGTGTTCTGGTTGCCATCGTGGATGGTTCGAGAGACTGAACAAGCAGCCAGAGTCTGTTTGCGGTGCCATTCAGCTCCTATGGTTGCTGGTGAACAATACGGAGAAAGAGGCGATGGGAGGGCAGTGGTGGTGGGGGTGAGGCAGGTGAGTAGGGGCCCCTGGGATATGGAACAAAGGAGAGTTTGACCAGCTGCCCGGTGACAAGCACCCTGATACAGTCTTTGGCTGTCAACCTTGGACACTCTTAGGGGTACAATCCCAAAGGCATCATAGAGTCTACCATTCCCCAGCCATTGCTACAGAAACCGTCAGAGAGGGACACACAGGAAGTGAGACCAGGGGAAGGGAAAAGTGGTTAAGGGCAAAAAGAGAAAAAAAGACAAACAAAGTTATTGTCAATCAAAGTGCACATTTTTGCAACATGACTTTTTAAGAACCTAAAGATGTCGTGTGAAGCCATCATGATTGCCAGTGTACAGAGCAAAAACCGCTAAACCCATGAACCCCTGAGTCAGATTGACTCTGAGGGAGGCCAAAAGCCCATCTGCCACCCAAGTCAAACATCCATGTCAACACACCCAAACATCTCTGACACATCCTGATGCCTGAGGGCACTGAACCAACAGACCATTAAAAGGAGGATTAAAAGGAGAAATGCAAACAGATTTGCCCCCAAACTTGGAAGTGTGGTAACAACTTCTTTGTTGAATCAGGTGATTGTCTCGGTCCCATCTGTCGATGCCCATGGTAGCGGTGGCGGTGCCGTAGGTATGGCGCCAGTACACATACCTGTGCCAGGTTCCCTTCCCCCGCTAGCTGGCTCCCAAAGAGTACATGTGGAAAGCTGATTAGCGAGTCTTAGCATATTGAGTCTATAACCCCAGTCTCACCCAGGTTTACTGCCTGATAACGTGAGAAGAAATCTTTTCTTTTCTGTCTCTTCCTCTTCGTTATGTTACATTTCCTTAGACGTTCATCAAGCTATCCTCATCAAGTTTTTTCCTGTGTTGTAAGTCTGACATGAATTTTTGTCGCCCTATAGGCCTACTGTTGATAACACCCGTTAGCATTGTTTTCAGAACTAACCTCAGACTTTGCCATTCTATCTCAATGCTAATGTTAGCATTGTATCTTTTCATTATTATTTTTGACCGTTTTTTTAATCATTTGGAGGGCAGAACTGTCAGAAGAAAGACACATGTTTATACTCACCTCACTAAGCAACAGATTTGTGGCTTACAGTGTACAGTGTCAAAAGGTCATGACTCATGCCTGGATTATACAGGGTGCTTATGGTGGTTGGCACATTAAAACTATCACAATCTTGAGCTTGCCCTTTCATTTTCAATAATGTACAGGCAGTGATTGTATGAAATGCTTATAGAATAGAACAAGTTGAACAAGTTTCTAAGTTGATTTCAAGTGCTAAGTGCTCTTTCTTTCCCATATTGCATCAAACAGACAATGAGTTTATGTACACCTACTTGAGATGTATGCATACATGGCAACAACTTTCATATCTGCATTATATATTTGACACCGTGTCCTTAAATGTAGATGTAAATACTAGGACATATATAAAACTATGTTTTTTTTAGAACGCTCATTGAGCCTGGTTTGTATCAAGCCATGTAAATAAGACAAATGTTCAACTACCTTGAAAATTACAACTATCAATTTGCTTTACTCAGGGCATCTTGACCAATGGTAATGTTTAGCACCGTAGCATTTTAGCACCAATCCTGTTTAACCCCATTTACAGTCTATATGCTCCACCTGCCATGCAGATTGAGCCAAAGTAAGTATGCACACATGGTATGAATATTAGTAAATCTTTATCAACACAACAAGTGAATGTCTAAACTTCCTTCCTTACAACTGTTTTTATCTTGAAAAATAAACTTCATATACATTATGGTCAATGACTGTGACATATAGACTGACCATGAATTTGAGGCCCATTAGATTGCGTCCACACTAGTAGGCAGAACAATTTAGCTTAGTTTAGCTTAGCGTCTTCATAACCAGGTTAGCACTCTCTGTTCTTGAAATCATGACCTGGGAGGAAGTTGGCCATGATCAGTCAAAGAAAGTTGACACTGAAGCCGCAGAGTGTAGAAACAATAAGTTCAGAAATGAATAACAGTTTCCCATGCCATTCCATCTTAATGATTAAAGTTCTACAAACAATTGGTAATCTAAAGCATGTTTGTCCCTGTGGTAGAAAGATACCAACTCTAAACTTGTCACCCACGCACAGTGTAAAACAAAATACTGCTTTTATACTTTATTGTAGGTGTAAGACTCTCATCTACTGTATGAACTCAGAGCAAATACTTTTGTATGATTGGGGAGAACGGGGTGAGATGAGCCATTTTTTACATTCTCCTATGAACATTCTAATGTGTCAAAGAGATTTTATTTTGTAACCTCTACACTAAACAAAAAAAACAATGGAATCCACTTGGAATGGAATCCACTTGGAGAGCAAAACAATCTTATTTTTACACACATTTTTTTTTTTACCACATTTGCCATGTGCTGTACCTTTCCACAGATTGCAAGGACTGATTCCCTCTTCCTTAAAATGTTGTCACATGATAAAATCTGTTTACGGTTTCCTAGAAAAAAGGGGTGGCTCATCTTACCCCTACTGTATGCTTAACTTCTCCTGTTCTCCCCTGCAGTATGGAAATTGGCTCATTAATCACCAATTAAGGACTTTAATCAGCTCCTAATTTAGTTTATTTCTCTGTGCACACCACAGGCTCAGGGTGGTTGACACGCAGCTGGACAAGGTCATCTCTTCATAGCCTCACTGTCCTTTGACTGTCCTTGAAGCACTTTCGCCTACTGCACAACTACGTTATACTGTACTATTGTCACAGTTAGGTAAGGTGGTTAGACTGACATTATCAGGTTAGATACGTTTGTGACACATTCATAACTCAACACAACACTTATATACTGCTTTTACAGGCAACAAATGTGCAGTTACATTTACCTGTCACCCTATGCAGACCTAAATTGGTTTTAGGCTCACTGTAGTCCAGATCTTCATCAGCCATGCTGTACTTTTTCGTCTGACACGTGTAAGCTACGCGCACTGTGAGTTACCTAACTGCCTGTTACTTCATGTTGGGAACTTTCTGATAGTTATATATTTTCTTATTTTATAGTTTTAATACCATAAATGGTTTAAAATATATAAACCACTACTTGTACCAGAGCCTTTTGAATTTGAAGAGGATATATCACAAAGTTTAAGGTAAACGTCATGTAAGCCAAGCGATTCTTACCTGCAGATAATTGTCGAACTGGCATTTAGTTGGCATCCATATTAGTTATCTCCATACTGGAGGCTTAGTTCCAGGTGCTGTACCCAACTGAGTTCCAGGTTCCAGATTAAATGTAATGATAGAAGTCGTGAAACAAATATCCCAGATACGTGGTGAATGTTTTCTTCAGGTTTTGTCCTCTTGGGATGTATGTCTTTGTGGTAATTTGATGAAAAATGAAAATCCACAGGTTTTCCAGAGAAATTGTGACGGTTCTGATGTTTTTTGTCCCAGGAGGTTATGGCCCTGTGATGGACTGGGACCTGCCCCAAACCAAGCCACCTGAAAGATCCGAGAGAGAACAGTCGAGAAAGGTGACTATGGACCGATTGTCAGGCCGAAGGAGGAGCACAAGAGGGTGGGGTGAGGGGTTGGGGGGATGAGAGAGAAGGGGGGGGGGGGGGTGGACACTCAGGTCTTGATTTGACTTCTCAACCTCCTTGAGCCTTTAATCCACACTACCCAAGCAGGGAGCGAGTAAGTGTGTGTGTATGAGTGTGTGTGTGCGTGTGTGTGTGTGTGTGTGTGTGTGTGTGTGTGTGTGTGTGTGTGTGAGTGTGTGTGCCTGTGTGTGTGTGTCTGTGTGTGTGTGAAGTGAATGGGTGGGTTCCCTTGGGAGAACATATGACACAACTAAACTGATGTGCCAAAAAACATAGGGTGATGTAGGACCAGTGCTTATCAAATTATTTTCTGGAAAAGCACAAGTAGATCCAGAGAACAGACTGCAAATTGCCACAGAGAAAAGGCAGTGATGGGGACAAGCCTCCCTCATCACATCTCTCTCTAAGTTTAAGACTTTGATGTTGATAATAGATGTGGACCAAACCCTCTGAAGCAATTTTAATGGGGGATGAGAATACCAAATATAGACTGATGTATATAGGCTCCTGTCATATCGTGGGGAGATGACACACTGGTGTGCAATACCTCTCAGGACAAAGAAAAAGTCCCTTTCTGGCTGCTGCGAGAGATTTGATTTTCCAGGAATAGCTAAGCCGAATGGCCGTAGTCCATCTCGAGAAAACCACGTACAAAACCAATTACTCTAAGAACCTGATGGTCAGTTGGACAGTCATGTTGGCACAGCATTCTCTGGAAGCCCAGACACTGTACAGATCAGAGGGATGACCAGGACCCAGAGTGGCATTTAAGGGTCGGTGGGAATGTACAACCCCCCAAAACAGAAAAAGTTGGGATGTTGTGTAAAATGCAAATACAAACAGAATGTGATAATATACAAGTCTTGTAACCCCATATTTAGAAGCAAAACTCTTAGCAGTTCCTAAACATTTACAGGATGTTGTTAAATGAAGAGGTGAACCAGCACAGTGGTAAACATGCCCGTCATAAACATACCTGTCCCAACTTTTTTTGAAACATGTTGCTGGTATCAAACTCAAAATTAACATATATTTTCCATGAAATAGTCAAATTGTGTCATTTTCAACATTTGATAGTTGTCTGTGTCCTTTTTGCAACTAAATATGAGTCTAAGAGATTTGCAGATTATTACATTCTGTTTTTATTCACATTTTACACAACGTCCCAACTTTTTTCTGTTTTGGGGTTGTAGTTTTGAAGACAATCCACAATGGTATGATACTGAGGCAGAAAAAGACCATTGCCAGATCACAAGAAAAAGGAGAAAAGGTAATCAAAAAAATAAAAAAGAGCTGAATTGTCACCACTAAAGCTACAAAATGAGGTGTAAATGAATATAGACCCTTTCAACTGCATAAACAAACATGTGCGTCCCAAAGCATTTAGTTGAACATTGAGCTAATGGTAACCTGGGGACAAACAAAATAAAAATTACAAGTTTTAAAGTCGACGTTTGATTAGTCTGATTCATTTTCATTTCAAAGTATGAAAGGTTTCAATCTGAAACCCTCTAGGAACAGATCGAAAGGGTCTTAATGCTTCCCAGTGCAAGTGCAGATGACCTGCACAGAGTTACAGGTGGACAGAGCAAAAAAATCACGCCACGAAGGAGGGTGGGGGCAGGAGCCCATGAGCCTGGGCAATAGATGACATCTGCTGGAGACTGGAGCAGTGGTGGCACAAGAGCTGGCAGACACAGTGGGGAGTAAGAGGGCACCGAGGCTTACTGGGACACAACAGACAGACTGGTGCTATAGAGGTCTCTCAGGCACGCACACACCCAGTACACTCACGCATACTCACATAAGCACACTCAAACATACTCACACATGCATACACACTCACACACGCACACACATGCATACACACTCACGCATACTCACACAAGCACACTCATGCATTCACACTCATACATGCATACACACTCACGTATACTCACACAAGCACACTCATGCATACACACTCATACATGCATACACACTCACACATGCACACACATGCATACACACTCACACATACTCACACATGCAAACAAGTTTGAGAAAAAGAGCATCTGTGTATGTTTGATCATTCAGGTTGTCTTGCAATTGATTCAGCCCAGTTGGACTAATCAGATTAAAGAGATTGGGCTCTGCTAAACCTAGCGGCTACCTGCTGCAAGCCTCTCTGCGTCATGTGCGGGGGAGTGGCAGCCTGGCTACCCAGCCCTGCCTGGGCAAGGTCACCTGCCAAGAGTCGAGTGGACAGAGTGCAGACTCATGCTACCATTATACGACTGGCACACACACACACACACACTTGCAGGATGGACTTGGGGTTAGTCCAGTAAACCTAACTAGGCCAGAGTGGATGCACTGTTGAGGAATGGAATCCAGGGGAGTCTAAAGCATCAATTCGACTGCACAACTTAACTGGGCAAATGTACTGTTTGAGAACATGATACAGTATGATTTGAAAGTGTTTGATGGAGAGCAGACTACTTTCTATTTTCAGCTTTTCTCGTGCATTTCTTCAGCATGCTGTGCATTTTTCTTCTCTTCTTTTTTCTCTCCTTCTTCTCCCAGACTGTTTGTCCATCCCTTGGTTCAGTTCTTCTGGTCTTATACCTGTAAGCTCTAAGTCAAAGTGAATTAGTTATTGTGCCTGTGGCTTAGAAGTCCTAAGGGCAAGTTAATGAAATCAGCTTTAGAAGAGACCAGGCTTTCCCTCACCATGGCTTCACCTGGACAATAGTTGACTCAAGGAGATGTGACCACGGCAGATAGGACAGACTGTGGCAGACAGGTCCAACTATTTAACCGTTCCCAACATGGGAGCAATGGCCTAAATGCACACATTTGTGAATTTAGTGACATACGCAGAACTGCAGACAAAAATGAGCAAAGACTGTAGAATTGAATGAACAAGGTAGTGATTAATTAAGAAGCGGACAGACAAAGACAGCCAGGTATATAGGGACAAAAAATTGAGTAGTTGTAAGATGAATGCTGTGGATACCAGGAAAGGTTGATATTTCTCTCAAAAAAAATCAAAATGAAAAAGAATGTATCTTAGTTAAAATGCAATTTATCATAGACATTCAGTAGAAAATGTAGCATGTGTTGAGTCCATCATTACATTACCATGAGCGTGAAAGCTAACTGGCTTGCTAAATATATAGCAAGTTACAGAGATAGGTGGTATTATTAGGATCATTATGAAGTGTGCATGGGGCAGTGGAAATTAGTCGTGTGCCGAGAGCTGACCCCAAAATAAGTCTGCTTCCCAAAATAGACGGTGGATTTGTGCAACACCCTTTGAACACAGCAGAGAATCCCCCCCTCCTCCCCCCACCCTCCAGAGACGAGAGGTTGGCCTCTTTACCCCCACAGATTAACTCTGGGAAAGCTGCCTGTTGCAAATTGTGTAAGACCAAACCCTTTCACTCTCCACTCCTCCCCATCAACGCCTGTGCATGTCTGTGTCCACCATCTACACACAGCACACTGGACAGCCAAACTCAAACACTGGCATTTGATTGGTCAGAAGTCCCCAGTAACGAGCCACTGCTTCATGCAGCTGGATAGTCTGTGAATGCCAGTGAGCAGGCACCAGTGGGCAGTGGTCTTTGGAGTGGCCATGTGTGGAGGGCTCGCTGTAACAGTTCCACTGGTGACCGTTGAGAGTTAATACCAAAGCTTTGATGCTGTTCTTAGCAGATTATTTAGTTATTTATGCGGCCACGCCCGCCTGTCATGCTATCCAGTTCATCCAAATCCACTCTATGCAATAACCTCTCTGCAGTTTGATTCAGGTTCTGCGACTTGGGCCAGGGAACGTGTACTGTACCTGAAGATGCTTACCAAGTAATCCTGGTCCAGAAAAAGGCCAGACATCTCTAGCCTAGGTCTATATTTACCACATGCTCCTGTCCTCTTGACTTACATAATGTTTGTGTGTGTGTGTGTGTCCTCTCATAGGAGCTGAGACAGGCTCCGGGTGCTGACCGACTTGCATGCTGACCCTATTAGATCAAGCCTTTATGTCAGAGAGTGCAAGGAAAAGGTCTGTGAAGTTTCTGTGATAGGCATTTTTATTTAGTCTTGGATCTCATTAAGAGTTCATCAAGGAAGAGCATAGTAAAATATACAGTTCAGGTAAGATGGGGGAGGACAGGATGGGAAAATGCAGTTGTTTTGCTACGTGATCACCAGGCTATAGTCCATAAAAGAATCAAAAGATTCACAATTATTTGTCCGTTTTAGACCATTACCAATATTGTTTGTTGAACAAAATGGTTTGAAATCTCAATACAATACTATTCGGTTATTATTTTCAGCACATTATTGCACCACGATTTAATAACCGGAAGCAATAGCAATGATTTGACACCAACTACAACTGCACCTCCAAATAAACATCCTCCTCAAAGCTAGAGGCTTTGGAGTGCTTCATTGTTGTCCACTATGAAACAGGTTTCAATAGTCTCCTCCTCGTCTTCCTCATCTTCATATAAGAAAGACTCCTCATCTTCAAGGGAACACTCTTCATGGAGGCAGCGGAAGCAGAACTCTGTGTCACAACTGGGGCAGGTGACGAACCTGCAGCCCACACCATTGTGGGTCATCAGCTCCTTACAGTTCGGGCAGGCCCTGAAGAAGGGGCAGCTGAAAGCGGCGCTTTTGGGGTCGATGATGCGCTCCTCCGAGAGCAGGGCGGCACGCAGGGCACAGTTAGGGAGGGTGCAGGCGTGGCCCTGGGCCTGGGAGCCCGTCCTGGGCCACTCGCGCCTGCAGGCCCAGCAGAACTGGTAGACCCGGCGCAGGGA
Source organism: Alosa sapidissima (assembly GCF_018492685.1). NCBI lineage: Eukaryota > Metazoa > Chordata > Actinopteri > Clupeiformes > Clupeidae > Alosa > Alosa sapidissima. The sequence continues at coordinate 33,948,884 of NC_055961.1, read as the reverse complement.
CTTGGAGCAGCGCTGGCACACGGAGCGGTGGCCGTCCACTACGCGGCCGTCGTGCTGGAGGCAGCGGGGGCACTGGGGGAGGGGAGAGGAGAGGGAGGAAGGGGCAGAGAGAGGGGGGCATTTATGAGCATATATACTCACACACACACACATACTCACACACACAAGAGGGCCCTTGAAAAGTCTGGAATAATGGAATAAATGTTATTTTTCCTGAATATTTTCAAATCCAACTTAAATGTCATAATGACGGGGTGGGGGGGGGTTAGTGATGCAACAGGCTGCAGTGCCCATACCATGTACGGGTCCAAGTGCCCATGGGGACCCAGGTTCGAATCCAACCTGTGGTCATATCCCGATCCCCCCCATCTTTCTCTCTCCCACTCACTTCCTGTCAACCTTCACTGTCCTATCCAAATGAAGGCAAAAGGGCCAAAAAATATGCTTTCATTTTGGACATACTATCACATAGTCTGTTCATGTAATCACATAGCTCTGACAGCTAGTTTCATTTCCCCTCCTGTCAAGGGTTTTCATTTTTTACCCTCATTAAATGTCATGCTGAGCTGAGTTTAACAGGTGTCACCTTTACATTATTCAAATATGCTAGTGCTAGACTATAATTGATCAGGAGCTACTCTATTGATGTTGTCTATGTGAAGAGATCAAACTCGCAATAGACTTGCACAAAATTGTGTTTGAATTTTTGGAATACCATGGGTTTTTATATAGGCTGTATTGTAATATGCTACAATCAATGAATGTAATATATTTTAAGTCTCAATTTATCAATTGCCCCCGGACCCCCTAGCATTTTGGAGGGGCCCAGAATGTCATAGGGCCACATTTTCTAGCAGCGCCCCTGCTCACACTGACAAAGTGTTTCATGTTTCATGAAAATGTCGTTTCAATGCAGTGGCAGCCATTTAAACAAAAGTATTTTTTCAAGGATGTGAATGATGTAAAACCATAACTTTATACAACTTTAAAAATAAGGACATCCTAAACGAAGCCTTTGTTTTTTAAATCTCATTATTCTGCTGTTACTGTTCAGCATGGACTCTCAATTTGGGGCAACAATGAAGCATTAGTGTCTTCAGCAGTGGAACAAATAATGTCTTTAACCAAATCTCTGAACACAGGAGACCCAGGACTAAATCCTCATTACGTAAGCCCATTCTGCACTTCCCTCTCTGCCTAAAATACCCCCCGTGCGCCATCACTGACGTCATGCCGTGACGTCTTCTTACCTGTGTCTGCTTGGAGGCGACACTTGTCATCAGTCTGTTTCCGGCCAAAGCGGAAGCCATGGTGGCGGGGAAGCGGAGGGCTGAGGGATGAGACAGCAGAGGAGAAGAGAGGCGGTCAAGTGAGGTGAGGACAGAGAGGAATGCAGCTACTGTTTCACTCACTAATCAAGTCAGGCCTCTCAGTGTGAGGCTATGAATTAAAGAAAAAAATGTGTGCCCTTTTCCCACACACAGAATGTTAATGTGAGTTTGAGAAAATAACAACAAGGTTCATCTTCTTAACCTGACTGATATAGTCATACAATTTTATTCGACTGCAACTGTCGTGTATTAAGAGGACACAGATCATTGTTTGGACTATTCAAGATCAGAACAGAGGGGGTTTCACCTAGCGCAGTGGTTATCAAACTTTTTGGCATTCCCCACTTTGGAAGTGGAGAATTTTCCGGTCCCACCTGACCCAATCAACTCATGGAAATGTAAAAAAAAATGATTCCACGTTGCATTTCCTGTCTTGGTCCGCTGGATCAGATGCTATTTTAATGAATATGTCGGTCTGTTTATGACACACATGTTTGTGTGTGGCTATTTTGTTTTGAATCTATGATCTTGTCAAAAAAAGAAAGGCATTATTAAAGATTAACAACAACAAAAAAATGCTCCTATTCATCGTGCCCCACCTTTAGTCCCCACTAAGGGGGCCCGCCCCACGCTTTGAGAAGCGCATTTGTTTCTCTGACGTCTACGCTACTCCTGGCGCTTATTTGAAACTTGCGAATCTCAATTCGACAAGACAATTATTTAGCTATTATCTATAGTGGTCTTTTACTTAATGCATTTTGTACCTCTGTTTCTGTGTTCTCTGACTCGTGTTTGTCCGAAGACGACATGAGTTGACCCTAGTATGAATCCTTAAGTAGCATAGTTGACCGCTAGTTGAGAAGCAAAGTTTATACTAAATAACTAGGCCTATAGGCTATTGAACAACAGAGGCAGGCTAAACACGAAGACGACCCCTGACGTCTTTATGCATCCCGTTTTTCATCTGCGTTTTTTTCTCTCGTGTAGATAGACTAGACTAGCCTATGTTTAGTGAATGTTCTAGATCAAATATTCTGTAATCGAGATAGGCCTAATGACAGTAGGCCTAATGGAACTTGAGTAGCCTACCTCTTTGGTTACGTTTCCTCCAGAAAGACCTTTTTTCACTATCCCTTTTTTATGCTTCGGAACTTAACTCTGTTTCTCTATATAAAGAGAAGGTGAATTTGTTGGTTCAATTTGGGGGATGTCCGCATTCAAAAATGAAAGTAAGCCTTGGCTAGCCTAGAAATCTAGACGCGCCCCTAGCGGCAGCCAGGTCTAGCAACTCTCCGTTGGCTTGTGAGCTCCAGAAATCGAAACTTAATCAGGACATTGAAATCGTGTATAGCAGTGTTTCTCAAAGTGTGGTCCGGGGACCACTAGTGGTCCGCAAGTTATCCCAAGTGTTCCGCGAGCAGACGTGGTAGAATATAATATAGATGAGTTGTTTGCAATATTGAACCAACTTGTATGTAAATTCAAACAGTTCTGCAACATGCCTATGTATACTACGCCAGTTTAAATCATATGAATCCCCTGACACAATAAGCCAGTGAGGCCTATTGTGTAATATACTGTTGAAGTACGTCTACTCTTCTTTTTTTTTTTAGCTAGGTGGTCCGTGAGGTTTTTTTCATTGGTTAAGTGGTCCTTGGTCTGAAAAAGTTTGAGAAACACTGGTGTATAGAGTCGTTTGGTGGGCTTAACATAATGATTGATGGCAGAGTTGCAACGGTTTGGCTTGAATTCCCTGCTACGTGAAAACAAATATCCTATTGCGTGCGTGAGGGAATTAGAAAGACAACTGATTATGCCGCCCCTCGGACTGAGCACTGTGAACGGTGAGTGCCCAGACCCTACATTTTAATGTGGGTCTGGCTCGCCAGGCTAAGCCTAGCCTATATGATGGTTTCAATTTAAGTTCAAAACTATTTTCACAATAAAGACTGCCTATGAAGCCAAAGATACGTTTTACTGCATCCCCCTAAATCAAAACATACTCTAATTAAACATGATGATTAAATATGCTTTGATTAAGTGAGATTCAGTAAGAGATTTAGCAGTGGCAGCCTATTATAGGCCTAGGCTAGATTAGATAGGCTAGGCTACTTGTTTACAATTAATAGGCCAGTAGAGATGAGAATAGGTTAGTGTCTACCTGTGGTAGATGTTCATATGTATACCTATGACATGAATTTGAATATTTTGACAAATATTTCCCACACAAAACAAACAAAAAACCGTTGTTTAGCCTAAAGTAGCCTAATTGATAAATGAGCCAGAGACAGTCATTTAGGGATCTGAAATAAGCAAGTAACTAGCGCCCTCTGTTGGTTATTTTCATTTATTATTTTGCCTCATAATTCACCAAGACGTAGGCTTCTTTCAAACTGCAAGTCTTTCAATTTCTCCTCTTGACTATAGCAATGATTTCCCCCTTGATAAAGATGGCTGGCCAGCTGTACTAAACATTTTGCATTTACCAGACATTGCATTTACTCTACTGTAAATTTCACTGGATGAATAGATAGATAGATAGATAGATAGATTGATAGATAGATAGATATACTTTATTGACCCACAACAATGTTGGTGGTAATAGTGTGGTACAGAATGAATTAAGATATACAAATGCAAAGAAATGATCATTTAAGTTTAGTTGTGTTCAAGAGTCTTATTGCTGAAGAGTAGAAGCTGTTTTTGAAACATGTGGTTTCAGTTTTTATAGATCTGTAACGTAATCCATAGGGGAGAAGTTGGAAAAAGTGAGAGGGATCTTAAATTGTTCTTGAAGCACGATTTTAAGGTGCGCTCAGAATACAGAGCATGGACTGTAGGGAGGTCACACCCAATTATGTCAGCGGGCAAATTGCTCCGACTTGCATGATTGCTAACTTCCGTCATAGACTTTTTGCCAACATACTGCCAGTTGCGGAGTACATGTCTCAAAAGGATATCTTGTTTAAATGGTTTGTACACTCACCTCCAGTCAATGAACGTGTTATCTGTTCCAGTCAGCTGTGCTATGCGTAAACATCAGGCTAAATAACCGAGAACTGATATGGTTGAATGAGTTTCAGTTCTCGAACTGAAGCGTCATGGTACACAAATATGATTACCAATGCATTTTGAAAACTGGGTGTGGGTGATGATATTTGCTGAGTGTAGGTGATGATGTAGATGATTTTTACTGGATGTACGTGATGACAGGCATCATGTGGAAAATCAACAGTCCATGAAGACAATTATCAAAATTGGTTGATATTCAAAATGGTTTGAAATCACAATCTCAATATAATAGCAATGATTTGATCCTGCACCTCCGAAAAAAACATCATCCTCAAAGCTACAGGCTTTGAAGTGCTGCACTGTTATCCACTATGAAACAGGTTTTATTAGTCGATGAGCAATACTGTTTGCGGAGGCAGTGGAAGCAGAACTTTGTGTAACACTTGGTGCAGGTGATGCACCTGCAGCCCACACCATTGTGGGTCATCAGCTCCTTACAGTTCGGGCAGGCCCTGAAGAAGGGGCAGCTGAAAGCGGCGCTTTTGGGGTCGATGATGCGCTCCTCCGAGAGCAGGGCGGCACGCAGGGCACAGTTAGGGAGGGTGCAGGCGTGGCCCTGGGCCTGGGAGCCCATCCTGGGCCACTCGCGCCTGCAGGCCCAGCAGAACTGGTAGACCCGGCGCAGGGACTTGGAGCAGCGCTGGCACACGGAGCGGTGGCCGTCCACCACACGGCCGTCGGGCTGGAGGCAGCGGGGGCACTGGGGGTGTGGAGGAGGGGCGAGGGGAGGGGAGAGGAGAGGGAGGAAGGGGCAGAGAGAGGGGGCATACAGTACATGAGCATTTCATGAAAATGAAATTTCTAGGCAACGGCAGTCATTTTAACAAAGGTACACTATATTGCCAAAAGTATTGGGTCACCTGCCTTGCCTCGCATATGAACTTAAGTGACATCCCATCCTTAATCCATAGGTTTAATATGATGTGGGTCCACCCTTTGCAGTTATAGCAGCTTCAACTCTTCTGGGAAGGCTTTCCACAAGGTTTAGGAGTGTGTTTATGGGAATTTTTGACCATTCTTCCAGAAGCGCATTTGTGAGGTCACACACTAATGTTGGATGGGAAGGCCTGGCCCATGGGGGTGAGGTCAGGACTCTGTGCGGGCCAGTCTAATTCCTCTACACCAAACTCTGTTGTACTCAGTCTCTGTCTCTGACAGTCTCTGTCTCTGATGAGACTGAGAGCCAGGCTTTCTCGTCGGTGTGTGACCTCACAAATGCGATTCTGGAAGAATGGATTCTGGGAGAAAGAACCCAAGACTAAGGGCCAATCTCAATTCTCTATTTTACCCCTTCCCCCTTCCCCTTAGTTTTGCGCGTGCACGTGAGACGAAGGGCTATCTCAATTCTCATTTCGATCGAGGGGTAGGGATAAGGGCAAGGGGTAGATACCCCTTAAAACCAAGTAAGATCGTGAGCTTACTTGAAACTGAGGGGTAGGGTAAGAGAAATACCCAACATACACCGCTCACACCGGAAAAATAGCACACCGAGAGATTCATTGACATGAAGTGTTGGCATTAATAAGGATTATAAAATTAAAATGGTAATTGTTTTATGTTGCATTCAATCTTGTGACCATATATTGAAGGTCCTGTTCTTCACGAGGAAGTTTTCAAAAAATCGCTGTTTTGTGAATGTTAACAGCACATCATTATTTGCGCGAATGTCTCGCATTTTACATATTTCCATGTCTACCCCGCGAATTGGCAGCATACCATGTCAGAAATGTAAAGTCCAACAGCAGCTAAATTCGCTGAACTTTTTTACCGCTCGTCTGATATGAATGCTGCATAGGCCTGCTGCCGACTCCTCGCATAGGCAGGTAGCGATTGCTTCTGATGTCAAGTAACGACCATTTGGATATTATTGTAAAATATCAAAGGAGTTGTGGGATGTTTACATAGCAAACTGCATGTTTATTTTGTCCCCCATCCCTGTTTCATTCACCCGGACCAAGGTAGGCTGCGAACAAACATAGGCACGTTCAGCTGTTGTTGAAATAATTCCTGAACGGTTTTATTCCGAGCTGAAAATGCAATTATAGCCTATTTGACAGACGACAGGTTGCTAGTGACAAAATATTAGCTTTCAGTGTGGTACGATCTCTGTAAATTACGTTAATTCAAGTGTTTCAATCATCCAGCTCTCCGAGGGACAAGGGCTAGGGGTAAGATGAAGGGATAGGGGAAGGGGTAAAACAGAGAATTGAGATTGGCCCTAAGACTAAATAAAAAAATAGATGCCAAAATTAACACTAGTGTCTGTGCGTGTGGATGTGTGTGTGTGTGTGCATGCGTGTGTGTGCATGCATGCATGTGTGTTCGTGTGCATGTTTCTACAGTATGTGTGTGTGTGTGTGTGTGTGTGTGTGTGTGTGTGTGTGTGTGTGTGTCTGTGAGAGAGAGGGAGAGAGAGTGTGTGTGTGTGTATGAGGCAGTCCTGCCTTGCAGCTCCTCTCCTCATCATCCTCTACCAGCAACCCTTCGCTCAACACCACCATCTACAGGCTGATGGGTGTACAGTCACTAAATGTACACATAAATTAATTTACGTTATGTGGCCCACCAAGTTTCATGTGCCCCGGTGTTTCGGTGACCGCTATGCTAGTGGTGGTCATAATAATGCCTTTAACTAAACACAGGACACCCAGGACCAAATCCTCATCACGTATAAGCCCCTTCTACACTTCACCCTCGTTCGTAAAAAAAAAAAAACCCATGTGCCTCACTGACGTCATACTGTCCTTTTTTTACAAACAATATTACAAACAATAATCATCTTACAGATGACAACAAGCAGACGTACAAAAATATATCAACCCAAAGAAGACATCACGTCCTTTTACCTGTGTCTGCTTGGAGGCGACACTTGTCATCAGTCTGTTTCCGGCCAAAGCGGAAGCCATGGTGGCGGGGAAGTGGAGGGCTGAGGGATGAGACCATAGACATAATATACATAGACATAGACATAATATACATAGACGCCGCATTGGCTGCTGGAAACAAGAAATGCGGCCGCCATCTTGGACCGGTCATACTCCTCGTTGCGTTACAGCAGAAAACACAAGATGACAGCACTGTGCAGCATGTTCCTGCTCAAATCGGCGGACCATACTCGGGGGATTTACTTTTCACAAGTAAGATTTAACATTACCGTACTATTGGTTGTATTTTGTATTTTCGAACAATGTGGCCTGTATCATAGCTACATGTATGACCTTTGCAGCAAAAAAAAAAACGTGTGAAAATCTGTTCGGTTCAGTGAGGTATGATTAATTTAATGCGCTGACAGCTCACTGCACCAGCCAAAGAGATTACACTGAGTGGAGTGGATGACCGATCCAAGATGGCGGCCCCACGTCTCGTCAGCGCTAGTAGGGAGTTGCGGTCGATGCGGCGTCTATGTATATTATGTCTATGGATGAGACAGCAGAGGAGGAGAGAGGCGGTCAAGTGAGGTGAGGACAGAGAGGAGTGAAGTGCAGCTACTGTTTCACTCACACTAATCATGTCAGGCCTCTCAGTGTGAGGCTATGAATTAAAGAGAAACTTGGCTGGATTTCCCCCTCTGCTGGAGAAATTGTGCATTATGCTATTTCAAGCTGTGGGAAAAGGTAACGATAAAGCACATAGATTTGTTTACAAGCTAGCGAACGGTTAGCATAAGTTTGGCAGAACTATGTGGATGTTACAAGGTAAGAAACACAATTTAAAACTAGTTTCTTGTTTCTCACTTAGAGACGGTAGTCTCAATGTTGCAAGGTTGGTTTTCCGCCTGAGGACGCTAGGCGCAGCGGGGAAAGTCACCATTTTCACCGGAACAGGTCATTTAACCATCCAAATGATTTCTAAACGGGTTTATTACGTTGAAATAGTTGCCAAGTTCCCCTTTAAAGAAAAAAATGTGAACACATATTGTTAAGACAAATAAATACAGTAAGAAACAAAATTATTCATACCCCTGGCAAATATTGATTTAATGTTGATGTTCTCTTGACCAATATGTTTGAACAAAAAAAAACAACAATATTAACATTTTAGAGTGGCCCAGCCAGAGTCAAGACCTCAATCCATAAAAAAGTGAGTACAAGGCCAGAGTGATGACAAAGAATTGTCCCTGCCTCAAAACCTAGATTGCTGCTAAAAAGGTGCGGTCTACAATCATTGAGGAGACATGGAGAGGCTTGGTAAGCATTTTGAAAGTTGTGATGGAAAATAAAGATGTTACCATTAATTATTTAAAAAGGGTAGGAAGAATTTTGAACATGCCATTTTTCATAAAGAAAAAAAGATGACAACACTTCTTTTTCACATTCCATGTTTCTACCACATTGTTTTACAACCTTTAGCCATGTAGCAGTGTAATTTTCAGTCAGAACAAACATATTGGGAAAACCAACATTAAATCAATATTTGCGAGGGGTATGAATCATTTTGTTCCTAACTCTATATTATTCAAAGGATTGTGCATGGGTTCTAACACGTTATTTATTCATTCATATTACTCACTCAGTATATTTATTTTCCTCAAATTATAGTCAGAAAATGTTCAATGACTGAATGGACAAATAAACCACGCTCACTTCCTATCCTCTTTCTTATATCCTAAGTAAAAACATTTTCAGTTTATGTCACCAATGCAACTCCTCTTACTGATGAGCAGCATACAGTATAATATGGTATTTTGCTTTTTGATGTGACACTGAGACACATTTTATTGCTTTGACCTGACTTTTAGGTAAGCTGTAATCATATTGTTTTAATTTTTCTGACTGACATCTTCAGGTGTCTTTAACAACATGCATGCAATTGTGTGGTCATAAACAGTCTCTATAATGTGGCAATATCAAACTGGAACTGGGTTCATTGGTTTACAATTAGAGCACAGGCCTATACAATGGTACAATACTAGGTACAATGTTTGAATCATATGGTAATCTACAGTATTTGTACAACTGATATTGACATTGCAATATTGAAATTGATCTCTTCTGATCTTTTGAATTTGTTTTGCCAGTAGGCCTATAACATGAACATGGAACTCAAAGTCAATAAACTAACATTAAAGATTCACCAATCGTCTTGGTCTGACTCTGATTGATACGGTAATATCATCTTAATTTGATTGCAACTATAGTGTCTTAAGAGGACACAGATCCTTGTTTGGGATATTCAAGGACAGAACAGGGGGAGTTTCACCTGCATGGAGCTTTACTGTAAGCGCTTTTGTTTCTCTGACACCATAGGACGTAGGCGACTATACTCTGGTGCTTATTTGAAACTTGCGAATCTCGATTCAACAAGTTCTATTATCTTAATAATTCTTCTGGTTAATGCATTTTGTACTTGCATTGTAGGCTACATTACTTTTATACTGTTTCTGTGTTCTCTGACTCATATTTGTTCGAAGACGACATGAGTTAACCCTCGTATGAATCCTTAGTAGCCTAGCATATTTTTTAGTAGGCTATAAGCTATAAGTAGATAGTTGACAAGAAAAATATGTTTTACTGAATAGCTTCTACTAAATAACAGACAGAGGTAGGGTACAAAGTCAACCTCGACGATAGCCGATATAGCCTACCTGACGCATTCCGTTTTTCTCACGTAGTTATAGACCTAGGCTATGGTTTTGTAAACTTTCTAGATAAGATAATAATTTAGATAATGAAAGTAATGGGACTTTAGTAGCCTACCTCTTTGGTCAGAAGTTATTTCCAGAAAGGCTTTTTTCTAAACTAAAAGATGATGTGCATTTGGTGTTTAAGGGTTGGTTTGGGTTAAGTCCCCACTCAAAAATGAAAGTGTACAGCAATGCTTTCAATTTCTGTTAAGAACATTGCCACAATAAAAGCACAAGGGAATAAAGTCAAAGTCTTCCCTACAACGCAGCTGCAGCTCCCTAATAAACCAAAACACGTTTGACAGATATCTTCAACAAAAAACGTTGTTTAGCAACAGCCTAAAATAGCAAATAATTGATAAATGACCCAGAGCCAGACGGTCATTCATATGGATAAGGAACTAGCGTCCTCTGTTGGTTATTTTCGTTAAGTAGGCTAGCCCAGGGCCGTAGTCACCATAGACATTGAGGGGGACGTGTCTCCACCAATATTCAAATATGACCAAAATGTCCCCCACATACGGACAAAGAAAAAGAAAGAAAGAATAAAGCGCTATACTAGGCCTACAGGAAACCAACACGCATCTGAAATGTAATCAAACGTAAATAACGCACACAATAGTGACCTATGGTTCCAGAGTAGCCTACACCCCTGAGTGGTTTGTCCTGGTGATTTTCCGTTTTTCGTTATTGGCGTGCGCAATCAAAAGCTTCCATTTACTGCATACTACTGCGGTGAGGTAGGGCTGTCAACAATATCGCAAAAGCTACCGGTACAATTTTCACAAAACTTCTTGGAAAGGTGTAGCACAGGCTAAGGAAATACCATACACGTTTGGAGCCGATCAGACTGAAAGGGAACATTTTCCATATTGTAGCCTATTCTCGCAATGATAGCGAAAGTGAAACGTTTTACTTTAAATTATGAATTTGTGCAAGCCTGTCATTTCTTTCACGTCTTTCAACATAAATAATGCATTCATATGCTAGTAGTAATGCCAGAAATGTATAGTTTATAGGCCTCTTAGAAATGATTGTTGCATCTTGCATATTATTTAGATGCGCACTCAATCGCGCATCAATGCAGGCAAAACGTGATCAAATGTGGCGACGGCACACAAGTTGGAAAAAACGTTTACAATACGTGATAGCCTACAGTTAATGTGAATCGCGGACAATAACCAAAGAAAGGAATTTGCACCTCCATTCACCAATTAAAGGCTGTAGTAGGCCTAGTGTTTCTACATGTTGCCACAAAATGTAATTTCTGTCAGAAGCCAGTCTATAATAGCCTGACGAGCCAGACCCACATTAAAATGTAGGGTCTGGACACTCACCGTTCGCAGTGCTCAGTCCGAGGGGCGGGATAATCAGTTGTCTTTCAAATTCCCTCTGCACGCAATAGGACAGCGGCAGCGCTATGAGTCCCACCAGCGGAGCTAGTTGGCTAGTTCAAACGTTTGCCAACTTAATAAAAGCTTAACTCGTGTCACACTGTTCGCCAGCAGCAACATCCATCTTATTTGTTTTCAAGTAGCCAAACCGTTGCAACTCTGCCATCAATCATTATGTTAAGCCCACCTAACGACTCTATACACGATTTCATTGGCCTGATTAAGTTTTGATTTCTGGAGCTCACAAGCCAACGGAGAGTTGCTAGACTAGCCCTGGCAGCAAATGTAATTCGCTGCCGCTAGGGGCGCGTCTAGATTTCTAGGCTAAGTCTATAATGCATACAGGGGTAACATGAGGTGATGGAGGTGACATGGAGTCACGGGTCCAGGGATGGATTCCTGAATGGGCTTACTGGGCCCAAGAGCTCAGGGGGCCCTGAAGCCCAAGCCTCTGTGTGAAGTTGCTTCTTCTCCACCCTTCTCTTTTTACAAAACTCACCAGATGGGGGGGGGCATCTGTGTCCAGGGGTTCATAATCCATCCATGCCATGCCTATGTCCGTCAGAAGTTCGGAATAACCTAATTGACTGACCTAACTAACGACTTGTTTGTGATTTTTAATAATATTTTTGCATGGTAGGAAATGTATTGAAATTCAGACCCCACCACAGATTTGGTCCCCCCTGCAAGTCATACAATTTCTCCTCTTAGCAATGATTTCCCTTTAATGATATAGGCCTAATGATTGCTTAACGAAGCAAGTTTGAATGGGTCAATGCACATCTGGAATTATACCAAAAACATAATTTAGGCGTAGCCTACTTTGGATTTGTTAACATACAAACCACACTATTTAAATACAGTCTGCACACAATCCAAAAACAAAGTGCCAACCAAGCACACAACCTGTGTGTACAGTATGTGTAAAATACAGTGAAGGAAATAATTATTTGATCCCTCATCGATTTTGTACGGAGCCCAGGAGGTGTCATTGCAATATATCTTTGTGTATCGAGAGAATGTGTGCTCAATTTAGTAAATCGTGCGCACTATTTAGTAGATTGTGCACACGTTTTACGAAATAGTGCGCTCATTTGACTAAATTGAGAGCACAATTTAAACGTGCGCATGATTTAGTAAAACGTGCATATGATTTAGTAAAATGTGCACACATTTAGTAAAATGAGCGCACGTTTTCTGGATATATACCAAAAAATATCTTGCAATGACCCCTCTAGGGTTCCGTAATTTTTTAAGTTAGCCCACTGACAAAGAAATTAACGGTCTATAATTTACATAGGTTTATTTTAACAGTGAGAGACAGAATATCAAAAAGAACATCCAGAAAATCTCATTAAATAAACTATATACATTATTTTGCATTTCATTGAGTGAAATAAGCATTTATTCCCTTATCAAAACATTGCTTAGTACTTGGTGGAGAAACCCTTGTTGGCAAGTACAGAAGTACATTTCCTGTAGTTGATTACCAGGTTTGCACACATCTCAGGAAGAATTTTGGACCACTCCTCTTTGCAGATCCTCTCCAAATCTTTAAGGTTTTGAGGCTGTCGCTTCACTCGCTTGGCAACTCAAAGCTGCAGGTTCCTCCACAGAATTTCTATAGGATTAAAGGTGCTCTAAGTGATGCCACACGTTTTTTAGGCTGAAACATTTTATGTCACTTACTGCAAACATCACCTAACCAACCGCTAGCTGTCTGTGTCCTGAATACACTGTAAAAAAAACGCGATCTCTGTGGACAGCCCAGGCTCCAAAAACGGCAACAAAAACCACCTGGGCAAACCTAGCCCATAAAAACATAACAAACTGTTCCAGCAAATCACAGAAAAGATGCGCGTTTAGCAGAGTTTCAATTGCACAGGAGCAGCAGGGGAAGGAGGTGGAGGAAGTAGTGAGCTAGCTCAACAGAAGTGACGTTACCCAGCATCGCTTAGAGCAGCGGTCCCCAACCACAGGGACATTCCTAACCGGGCCGTAGCCTACGACATGAGTTTAAAAAAAAAAATGCATGCAAACTAAACTAAATTTAATTCGCAATAATGTCACGTTTTTACATGGCATAGGTCTATATGCAGTTGTTTGATTGCACGCATGTTTGCATTTTGCAAGGTCTATTTTCTTACGTCTGTCTGTCCCGCCTTCAACACTTTTACATATTGCCTTCAGCGCTGCGCAGCCTCAGGTCAGCTCACTTCACTTGATCAGTTCTTGGTGAACGGTAGTGTCACACGAAGTTAGCTAAACTGCTAGAATGAGCAACAAAAAACAAGCATCTTTAGCAGGTCACTGGCCAGAGTGTTTGAGTTGCGAGAGCCGCTGCAGAGATTTCTTACAGAAAAAAAGTCACCGTTAGCTGTACATTTTAGTGATGAGGACTGGGTGTCAAAACTCGCTTACCTGTGTGACATATTCGGGTTGCTTAATGACCTCAACCTGTCACTCCAGGGGAGAATGACGACTGTCTTTAAACTGGCAGATAAAGTCGCTGCATTTAAAGCCAAGCTTGATTTGTGGGGACGACGAGTGGACCGGGGTGTATTTGATATGTTCCAAACAGTAGTGGGGGTTTTGGGAGAGACTGAGGCAGGGCCCTTTCTCTCGCAGCTGGTGCGCGATCACCGCGCTTTCAAATGAGTTTGAGCGTTACTTCCCATCCTCCAAAGATCCACGGCAAACCAATGAGTGGGTCCGCAAATTTGTCAATATCCCGAATAGTCCTAACTTGTCAGCGCAGGAGGAAGATCAGTTGATCGAAATTGCAAATGACGATGGTCTTAAGAGTGTCACCCCTGATCCACTAGCATGCGATGCGAACACCGCGACGCAGTATTCCTATTCATTTCTATGAGAAGCGAATTCCGCACCCGCATAGGACTCTGGGTATGCGGTGCGACGAGTGCTGTGGCTGCGGCGCGTCAAAAAGTTCAACAATCCCCAACTTTATGCAAATGAATCTGTCCATCGCGAGGCGAGAATCCAATAGTAGAGCAAAACGCAGGGGAGGTCCATCATCACGTAGCCTAAACAAAACCTAATTTTCCGGTAGTGTGGTTACCGCCAACGTACAGAAACATGTCAGATGAGAAAAAATAATCATAGCAGTGTCTACATTTCCGTGTTTGTATGATGTGTGGCTAGAATCCTACATGGATAACTTCATGATTGAAATGTCCGCCCAAATTGCAAACTAATTTATAGATGTGACTTTCCCTCGGTAATTTCAAAATAGTGGAGGGAAACATTTTGTTTGGTTGTTTACTAGGCTACCTGCTCTTGCCCTGCCGTTACCACACATCTACAAAAGGGGACGCCCATCAAAGCGTCTTCATGGAGGGTAGCGTCGCGATTTGGGGAATTCGCATCGCGTGCTAGTGGATCAGGGGCGTGTGTATAAGGGGGGTTCCGGTGACGTCATGAGCCGTGCGGCTGCTTGAGAGGTTCGCTCCCTGTCCTATATTATTAATATAAACTTTTAAAAACGAACTAGTCCCCATAGTTTGAAAAACTCGACGCCTAACATAAAGATGAGTCATAACAAAGGAAAAACTAAAGCCACAAACTCAAAGGAAGAGGAAAAATCGAATTACTTCAACAAGGATAGCACATCCATGCCAGCTAACCTAGCCATGACTGGTGAGACTAGCAATACCACGCAAGGTCCTGACAGTGACATCAGTGTCACCATCATAACTGAACTCAGAAAGTTTCGACAAGAAGTAAACGAGACGCTTGAAAAACTCTCCGAACAAGTTGCCAACATGGACCAAACTGTCCGAGGTCTGGGGGGGAGAATTACCGAGGTGGAGGAAGGAGTGAGCACTATGGAGGATGAGCACAACCGGCACACACAGCTACTGTCTTTTCTCCTGCATCGTGACAGACAGCTGGAGGCTCGCTGTGAAACGCTGGAGAATGCGTCACGTCGAGAGAATCTGAGGATTTACGGAATTAAAGAAGGCTCAGAGGAAGGAGATACAGTCCAGTGGATTGACCAATTTCTCCACAAACTTCTTAAACTGCCGGCCGAGTTTGAGCTACGACTGGACCGCGCTCACAGGTCCCTTCTACAAAAACCCACCAGCAAAACGGCAAGTCCCAGGTCTTTTGTCTTGAAATTCCACAGCTTTCAAACTAAACAACTAGTGCTAGAGAAAGCGTGGAAGGAGAAGAATCTAACTAATAAGGGAGAGAAAATTACGCTGAGCCATGATTACTCACCTAAGCTGCAGAAGAGGAGAATGGAATATGCGTCCATCAAAAAGCAATTGAAAGCTAAACAAATCAAATTCCAAAGCCCCTACCCAGGGAAGTTGAAGGTGTTCACTCAAGATACAACCCTGGTTTTCGATTCTGCGTGGGAGGCAGCAGACGGCCTGCGACACTTGGGAAACGAAGTGGAGCTATCCAAAGAGGAACGACTGGAGAGAGATCGGCATCGCATGGGTTGGAGTGGGAAGAGCAGCCGAGCGCCGATAGACGGCAACCTACTGCGAGCGATGCATGGATTTGTCGACGTACCTGGTGAGACCGTTTCAAATGCAGAGTGATGCCTTTTAGGTATGCACTCATAGAGAACTATGGGGACATATTTTGTTTTACTACTCTTATTATTAATATGCCAGCCACGTTTTTCTCTCTCTCTTTATTTTTCTTTCCTCTCGTTCAGCATTCCTTAACGCACTGAGAGAGAATGCGACATGGTTATGTTGACTATGTGAGCTTAATGTGTCAAACCATTATGGAAATTGTTTTCCATGTAATTTAAATCATACAATACTTTTAATTTCCCTGCCTTTGGAAAAGAGAATATTTTGGTTGAAGTTTAAAGCTGACCAATGGTCACAATTTTTATTTATTTATTTTTACTTATACATTTATATATTGAAAGGCAGCCAATGTTTTATTTCTGTTTTATATATCCCATAGCTGGCGATTTTAGTCTGGATAATCAAATCTTCAGTTCACTTCACAAGTACTTAATTTTCATATTATATGGGTGTACAGAGGACAGGGTGCAAATACACCTCTTGTTGTAGGAAGAGACTTATTTTTTTACTCAGCAGAAGAGAACTGCAGCTGGAGACACAGGTGGAGTTAAAACCACCTGTAATTTCTTTTTGTTTGTCTTTCATGAATATTTTTTATTTTTTAGGAGGCCCTCACCTCATGAACAGGGGAGGCTTTCCTCCCATGCTAGACGTTCATACTAGATCAGCAAAGGGTCGTTTAGAGACCCCTGCCTTGGAATCACTGTATTCTTGTTTTTTGTTTTGGTATGTACACTGTAAGTTCTTTTTACATCGTTCTCACAGGGAGTGAAATATTTGATTTTGGTCACAACATAAGGATACACAGACAATACAAATGGCTGGTGATAACACCAAAGTAATCTCATATAATGTTAACGGGCTGTTAAATCCTATTAAGCGATCTAAAGTAATCTCATATCATGTTAACGGGCTGTTAAATCCTATTAAGCGATCTAAAATTCTATCTAAAATGAAAAGAGAAAGGGCACGTGGTTTATTTAGAGGAGACCCACCTAAATGACAAGGAACATGGAAAACTAAGAACAATGGGTTTTAACAAATTATTTTTCTCATCATATAAATCAGGACACAGAAGAGGAGTGGCGATCCTTATCTCCAAAAAAGTTATTTTCGAAAAACTATCTGAAATAAAGGATAAAGAGGGTAGGTACATCTTAGTCAAAGGAAAGATAGATGGAAACATAGTCACATTACTAAACATTTATGCACCCCCAGGAAGTGATATATCCTTCTTTCAAAAAATAACTGAAATGATGATAACAGAAACTGAGGGTCTCCTTATATGTGGGGGAGATCTCAATATTCATTTACAACCAAAACTTGATTGTTCAAGTGGGAAATTAGATGAAACAAGGTTGGTTAAAAACATCAACACACTTTTTAAGGATGTTGGTCTTATTGACATTTGGAGAGAGCTGTTCCCAGGGAGAAGGAACTACACCCACTACTCAGCCCCCCATGCCCTATATACAAGAATAGATTATTTTATGACATTTGGAAAGGACAAGGATAAAATACATTCTTGTGATATTGGGACAATAGATTTAAGTGACCACACACCTATGTATCTCACAGTTGATCTTAACTTACGACCCAGAAATACTACATGGAAGCTAAACTCTGGCCTATTAAATTACCCTATATTTAAGGAAGAAATTAGAAAAGAAATAAAGACTTTCCTAGAACTTAATGATAATGGGGAAACATCACCACCCATGTTGTGGGACACCATGAAAGCTGTCTTAAGAGGGAAAATTATATCAATAGCCTCACATAAGAAAAAAGAAAGGCAGGGAGCACTTGACAGACTACAAAAAAAATAAAGGATCTGGAATTAAAGCACATTGAATTCAGATAGGAATACACTACAGGAAAGTCAGAACCGAAATAAGAAATATAACTACACAGGATGTTAAACGAAACCTTATGTACTTAAAACAAAGATTCTATGAAAGTGGTTCCAAATCAATGCAACTGCTAGCATGGAAGTTGAAGAAGAGAATGGCTGAAAATACAGTTAATAAAATACACGACCCGTTAACAAAAGAACTTAAGTGAAATTCATGAAGCATTTGAGAAATACTACAAAAGCTTGTATATCAGAGTCCCTGGTGGAAGCATACTTTAGACTGACATCTTTTTAAACTCATTGCAACTGCCTACACTGATAGAGGGGCAGAACAATACACTTATAGCAAAGATAACAGAAAGTGAATTGCTAGCCACAATTAATAAACTGAAAGTGGGTAAATCCCCAGGCTCCGACGGATAGGGGAGAACCGGGACGAATGAAACACTTCTTAATTAAACGTAATTTACAAAGACATCGTAAAACACTGAAAGTTAATATTTTGTCACTAGCAACCTACATTTATCCTCTGTCAAATACAGTTTCATTTACAGCTCTGAACAAAACCGTTCAAGAGTTTTTTAAGGAGAAGTCGAATGTGCGTTTTGTTTCATTCGTCCCTCCTGGCTGGGACTAATGAAACAGCTTGGGGGACAAATGAAACATACAGCTTAAATTATGTAAACTTCCACAATTTCAATATTTGACAAAATATCAGAAATGGTACTTCAAGTATGTGTTATTTTAGATAGATTGCTGCTGGGCTATATGTCTTGGTTCATGTTTGTTAACAACTCATTGCCGTCATGGTGAAGCGCATATCTCGCGGTCTAAATAGCATGCACTATGCCATTAATATAGCTAGAATAATGCATGTTTCGAATTATATAATGTTTCTATAGTACAAAATGTTATTTCACTCTGTTTTTACTTGGTTAAAGCCACCACACATCCAAATAATGCCTTTCATGACCCACAGGCCGTCAGTCTCCATAGGTTAACATGGAAAAACTCGACCCCCTACCTGATAGCCCCAAATATATTTGCATCTTTCTAAAACTGCTTTTCCATGTCTCACCTGCATAAAATATAGTATAAACACAGATATGTGTGCATTGACTTAGAATAAATAGGGTTTACTGCCTGGTCGGGACAAATGAAACAGGTGTTTCAATCGTCCCGCCATAGACATTTAGCATTATAGGCTGTTTTGCATCCATTAAAAACAAACATGCAATGTGAACGTCTGGGATTGGGGAAACCACTAAATACTCTACTGAATAAGCATGAAGTCAAAACTTTAAATGAAAAACACTCTTTAATAATAAAAAAAAATAAACCGCTAATGAAGTAAACTTGTGACCATCAAAAATCGTTTATCGCCTGTAACTCCGTGATACAAGGACGTAACAGGAAGGAATTTGGCTGAGCAACGGAGGTTAATATGCTCTATGTTTTGTCCAAATGATGACTGTCTATCATCGTTGCACTCGGAGAAAACCGGAATGTTTCATTCGTCCCCCGTTTCAATCGTCCCGGTTGTACTATACAGCAGAATGGTACAAGGAGTTTAAAAGCGAATTAATCCCAATCATACTCCCCACACTAAATTGGACCCTGGAAAAATCACAAATACCTCCAAGCTGGAGTGAGGCAATTATATCAGCCATTCCAAAAGAAGGCAAAGATAAAACAAAGTGTGCATCATATAGACCAATATCTGTTTTAAATCTAGATTACAAGATGTTTACTTCCATAATGGCCAGGAGATTTGAGAAGCTAATGACCCACCTGATCCACAATGATCAGACAGGCTTTATACATCAACGCCAAACACAAGATAACATAAGACGGACACTACACATTCTACCACGTAATTAAGACCAAAATGGAGGCAATAGTGGTTAGTATCGACGCAGAGAAAGCATTTGACTCTGTCTCCTGGACCTTTTTATACAGAGTCCTTCACAGATTTAATTTCCACAATAGGATCATTAACACTATACAAACATTATACGACAATCCCACAGCAAGGGTCAAAGTTAATGGATAGCTCTCTAATAGTTTCACCTTGGAGAGGGGAACAAGACAAGGATGTTCTTTGTCACCACTGTTGTTTGCACTTTTTCTTGAACCACTTGCTCAATATATAAGACAAAATTCAGAAATCAAAGGGATAAATCTTGCAGAAAGAGAACAGAAGATAGCTTGTTATGCAGATGATGTGATAACCTATCTCAGTGACCCAACACACTCTTTGCCCCAACTAATCCTAGCACTAGAGAAGTACGGGGAACTGTCAGGGTATAAGGTCAATGTAAGCAAAACCCAAATATTAGCTTATAATTATGATACACCAGCTGAGATAAAGACCAAATACCCATGGCCATGGCAAACAAAACATATTAAGTATCTGGGTATCACTATTCCAAAAGATCTCTTAAAACTATCAGATTATAACTACTCCCCTCTAGATAAAAAGATTAAAGAGGACATTTCAAGGTGGAACCTCATTCCCTTTCTTAGCTTCAGCTCCAGGATACAATCCATCAAAATGAACATATTACCAAGGTTTCTATATTTATTTCAGACTCTACCAATAGAAATACCACAGAGTCAATTCAATGAATGGGATAAGATGTTGTCCAGATATATATGGCAAGGGAAGAGACCAAGGGTCCGCTTCAAAACACTACAACTTAGAGAATACTACTTTGCTGCCCAGACAAGAACAATATTATGCTGGTGCAACCCATCATACCATGCACAATGGAAAGACATTGAAGACAGGCTGCTTCCCATCCCTATACAGGCAGTTGTAGCAGATTCTAAATTAAAACACTACATACACCAAACAGACAACCCACGGGTAAAATTTACTCTAAAAGTGTGGGAAAAAATGCTGAAAATTTATAAATTAGAGGGAGACTTGCTCCTCCTGAAATGGTGCTCATATGATTCTGATTTAACACCAAATGCAATGGATAATAGATTCCAAATTTGGACCGCAAAAGGAAATAACAGCTTTATGTACCATTATGAAGGATAACTCAATGTTCAGCTTTGAGATGTTACAGGAAAAGCACCAATTAGATAAGCAAGACTTTTTCAGATACTTACAACTGTGACATTATGTTAACACAAAGGTTAAAAATATGACAGAAATAAATCACAGTTTTATTGAACTATTTAGAAGAACATATAATTCAAACTTAAGTAAAGGTATTACTGTATATCAGCCACATATAACTGCTTATCACAGAACAACACCCACTCCACAGCATATATTAAAGCAAAATGGGAAAGGGAAACAGGGAGTGAAATATCAGATGAAGAGTGGAAAAGAATATGCCAATATCAATGGAAATGCTCCAGTTCAATGACCTGGCGGGAATTTAACTGGAAGAACTTTATTAGATATTTTATTACCCCATCCCAAAAATCTAAATTCAGTGACACCACCCCTACCTGCTGGAGACAATGTGGTCAACAAAGTGCAAATCACCACCATGTTTTTTGGGATTGCCTAAAAATTCAAGGTTTTTGGTCAGAAATACATAATTCAATACAGGACATTTTCAGAGAGGATTTGCCACTGGACTTTAAGACTTTATATCTGGGATGTGTTCCTCAGGACTGGCTGAAAGTGGATAAATACATTAAAATGAACATTTTGTTGGTGGCCAGCAAAAAAGCTATCACAAGAAAATGGCTACAACCAGAAAGCCCAACACTGGGTACATGGAGAGACATTGTTGTGGAAATATACAAGATGGCAGAGGTGGAAAAAGTACCAAAATATTGTACTCAAGTAAAAGTACCAATACCTTGATGAAATATTACTCAATTACAAGTTAAAATACCGATCTGAAAATGTACTCAAGTAAAAGTAAAAAGTAGTTCATTTAAAATGTACTTTAAGTAAAAGTTACTTGGGGGGGGGGGGGGTACCAAAACAACCAGTTTCACCAAAGACTTTCTAATGAGGAGATATAGCACTCAAAAAATCCTCCATAGTAATGCATGGGGTTAGTTTGTAACGCCAATATGGCAGTTGTCACATCATATGTCTACACATATCACAACCCTTCCGCGGCAAAACGTCGACATGTGAATACATTGAGCCAATCATGTGGTGTGTTGTAAAATACATTGAGCCAATCATGTGGTGTGCTGTGAAGACATTGTGCCAATCATCTGTTGTGATCTCGCTGCTGGAGCAAGATTGGTGTCGTGAAGCCTTACGCACACGCATTTCTGCTGAAATAGATGCACGATAAGCGCCCAAAAAGTGTTGCAATATAGCCGCCGAGTGGAGGTACTTGCCTGAAAAGGACGTTGAGAAATGGAGATCTATGTGAAAAATCACCGGAGTTCTTCTTTAAGTTTGAGCAGTAGTTGATTTTCAAAGTTAGTTGCACTCCTCCTTGGGTCGCTTTGCAGTGAACAGTAATCCAGCACAACTGAAAAGCCCCTCACAGGCAGCTGAGGCAGGCAGGCCAATATTGAGTTGCAGAGAGTTTTTTTTATATTTGGAAACGAGCAGAAGGTTCAGCAGATTAAAGGGCATCGTACTGGGGGGGGGGGGGGGGGGAGTGGGAGTGGGAAGTATAGGGCCCCAATGGAGGAGAGGGCCCGTGAAAAGTGGAATACAGGGGGCACAACACACCAGGCATTAGTAATAACTCAGGTAATCCACACATAAAAAATCCAAACAACTCCATAAGTAGAGTCATGTAATGAAGTGGAATAACACAGGGGAAAAGTATTGAACATGCTAAGAAAAAGCACTAAGGCAAAGAAAAGGGAAGGAATGAGCTGGAATCTGTATAGAGAGTAGTTTTCCTTTCTATCTGTGCAAATTAATATAAGCTTGGTTAGTAGCCTACATATTGATGGGCTATAAAAAGGTTTTTCATTACCAAGGTGTCACACAAGAAACATTTCATGATGGATAAAAGCAAAAAGCTCTCCCAAGACCTTTGCAACCTTATTGTTGCAAAACATATCAATGAAACTGGTTACAGATGCATTTCAAAACATCAGAATCTTCCAGTAAGCAGCATGGGAGCCATTATCTGCAAGTGGAAGAAACATCACTGCATCATCAACCAGCCATGCACAGGATCTCCTCGTAATATTTCTGACCAGGGAGTCAGAAGGATAGTCAATTCCAAGAGCCAAGGACCACTCGGAGAAAGCTCCAGAAAGACTTGAAGGCAGCCAATTCAATTAAATAGTTCTGGAAGTAACTACAGATCAGGATTCACAAGAGGGACCCCTGGAATCTGTTTAGAACAATGGGCCAAAATCAGACCTGATACTGCTACCAATAAGTTTTGTCATACAGAAAATGTCTTGAAGCTGTCTTTACAAACAAAGGCTTTTCCACAAAGTATTGAAGAAATTTCAGTAGGCACGTTCAATACTTTTTTCCTGTGTCATTCCACTTTAATACACGAATAGACTCACTGGAAGTTTAGGCTAATTACTGGGAAAAAAAAGCGTTCAATACTTATTTCCAACATATATTTATTTTACCTGAATTTTTAACTTCCAAATTAAATGTCAAAATGAATGTCAGACGAAATTTAAAGTTTGACTGACTGGATTTTGTATACAAATCATAGTGAAAACTGTGTAAGGTCACTCTCACTCTCCCTTGCTAAAGAGCTAATGGTTCAGTCCGCCTGCACGATTCATAGTCTAGGCCTATCTTTTGTTTATTTAGTTGAGCATCGCTAGTAGTGGACCGCTAATTGTTTTGCTGCTGGTGCAGTGTCTTTCTCCAAGAAAGCCAAGTCAGGTTACTAAAAACAAAGGCCAAAACAGGAAAAAGAGAGACATCAAAATGAGGGGAAACAACTGCTAATAAACTTCTTTCCAAAGAAAGGTGAGCACAAACATCAAAACACGAAATCCCATGGTGTTTGCTTAAATATCTCCGCAATCATTAGTGCTAAAACAAACTGAGACAACCGATTGGAATAGCGGAAAATACACTTTCATAGGTTAGGCTAATCTGATGCATTTCGTGATCCAGTCTCCATCCATCACTTTCAGAAAGACTGCATGGCGCCAGCTTGATTCATGTCCTGTTGTAGGCTACATGCTGATCATTATCACTAGGCTAGTGGTTTAGGGCGCGATTTCTTTCTCTCCCTTTCCGTTTTCGTTAGTCTTAACTTTTTTTTTACTCAAGTAACTGATGGGATTTTTAATGTAGCGAAGTACAATACTTCACTCAAAATGTAATTAAGTAAAATTTAAAATACCGATTTTATAAACTACTTAAAAAATACAAAATACACAGAAAAACTACTCAATACAGTAACGTGAGAAAATGTATTTCGTTACTTTCCACCTCTGCAAGATGGAACAAATAACAGCCTATGTTAACCAAAAAATGGAACTCTTCTTAGAGCGATGGTTGAAATGGTATTTCTTTGCTCCAGCCAAGTGGCCTAACAGCCCGAACTTATTAATATGACTTTATAATGTAAATGTATCTTATTGTATGAATATGTATGTGACAAACTCCCTGTATGTACATAGTTCATGTTCTTAATGTGTGTTGTTCCCCACTTCCCCTTTCCCTGGAAAAACAATAAAATATAAAAAACAAAAAAATTAAAAAAAAGAGTGTGTATAAGGAAACCTCTCTGGCGGGTTTTTGGATCAAAACCAAAGCAGAATAAAAGCGCTGAAAACGTTTCCCACCACGTATCTATATGCGAGGCCGGGTTTTCGGCAATGACTGCAATTAAGACCAAATTGCGCAATCGACTGGACATTTCAAACACACTGAGGGTGTCACTGTCTTCCATCACCCCCAGATGGAACCTTCTTGTTGCAGGGAAACAAGCAGGGTTCCCACTGATTATATTCGTAATGCACGTTTAGTTCCCATGTTTTGTTCCCATATTTTGTTAAGCATGTTCACACTTATAGATGTAGCTTCAAGTTGTTCAATATTCATAGTTCATATTGTTCAATTTTCACTTCTTCAAGTTCAAGTTTTTCACATGTTTAAGAGATCGTTACCTTCACTGTTCATACATAACTGGAGTTAGTTCTTTTCAAGTAATGCATGCACAACACATATGGAACATGGAACCCCCGAACCACCCCCCTCCCCCTGCCGGTCCGTGAAAAAAAAATAGGAATCAAACCGGTCCATGGTACCAGAGAATGTCTAATAAGGGGAGAACCTTCACTCTTGGAACTCTTCCGGTGTGGTACTGCATCTAGGGGCGCTCGCGGGCAAGTCCAGAATGAATGGAAGTAATTTGAATATTGTATTCGAAAGGGGAGGCAAAGACAATACACTT
Source organism: Alosa sapidissima (assembly GCF_018492685.1). Classification (NCBI taxonomy): domain Eukaryota; kingdom Metazoa; phylum Chordata; class Actinopteri; order Clupeiformes; family Clupeidae; genus Alosa; species Alosa sapidissima. Next base: position 33,923,710 of record NC_055961.1, on the reverse strand, counting down.
GGTTGAGTATTATATTTTTTAAAGTCACTTAATTGTTCTAAAAAGCCTTTCAAACGTGTCAATGACGTCATTCATTAGCGTGATCATAGCATAGCATAGCATCAATGCTAGCGTGTTATGGGCAACAACGACCCAACCTGTAAGAAAAGGACATGACTTGAGTCAAGAAAGGACATGACTCCCGGATTATTTCACTTTTGATTGATAATCCATATCCATTTTGCGAAAAATTAAATAAAATCTGAGGGTTTCAGTTGTTAAATAGGTAAAAACAATAAATGTAGCCATGTAGCTCCATAGGACCCCATGTATTTTGGACTCGCCCGCGATCGCCATCTAGGTGAACTCTGGTGAACTGCAGCCAAATTCGGTTTGTATGGGATTAATAGAGAGTGGGGAGGCTCTCCGTAGACGGGCTCTGATGGTACATAAAAGGTTGGGGACCCCTGGCTTAGAGCACCTTTAAGGTCCATAGACTGGCTAGGCAACTCCATGACCTTAATGGGCTTCTTCTTGAGCCACTCCTTTGTTGCCTTGGCTGTATGTTTTGGGTCATTGTTGTGCAGGGAGACCCATCCACGACCCATTTTTAGTGTCCTGGCTGAGAGGAGGTTGTCACCAAGGATTTCACAGTCCATGGCCCCATCCATCTTTCCCTCGACGCAATAAAGTCGACTTGTCCCCTTAGTGCAGAAACACCCCCAAAGCATAATGCTTCTACCTCCATGCTTGACGGTGGGGATGGTGTTCTTGACGGTGTTCTTCTAGTCAGAATTCCTCTTCCTCCAATCACGGCGAGTCACATTAATACCAAAGACTTCACCTTCTTGATACCAAAGAAATCACCTTCTCCTAAGAATTCTCATTCAGGTGTTCATTGGCAAACTTCAGACGGGCCAGACATGTGCCTTCTTGAGCAGGGGGACCTTACGAGCGCTGCAGAATTTTAATCTATTACGGCGTAGTGTGTTACCAATGCGTTTATTGGTGACTGTGGTCCCAGCTGCCTTTAGATCATTAACAAGTTCATCTCGTGTAGTTCTGGGCTGATCCCTCACCTTTCTCGTGATCATTGATACTCCACAAGCTGGTCATTGATGGTCCTTTTGTGTTTCTTCCATTTTCGAATAATCGCACCAACAGTTGTCTCCTTCTCACCCAGCTTTTTGCCAATGGTCTTGTAGCCCATTGTAGTGCAGGTCTTGTCCCTGCTTTGGTCTTTCCCATGATGGATAGATTGGAGTCTGATTGATTGATTTTGTGGACAGGTAACAAGTTGAGACAGGTGTCTTTTATACAGGTATACTGGAGGGGGCATGTGTATCTTTGTGGACAATAACTGGGCCACTCAACTGAACATTCATGAGAAAGTGTGTACCCCCGATTATAAACTGCTCTCGGTCTCTTTCAGAACTTTTTATCTAGCGATGGAATACGGACAAATCACCAACATTCTGACATACAGTACAGTGGGCAGTGCTTCGACTTGCCCAGCTTCACTCGTGGTCCGCGCGTGGGATCACGCGGTATCATGCGACTTTAATTTGTATTTTTCCAGTGAGACGCTGCAACAACCCAAACAACCGGTAGATGGCTCAAGTGAGCAGGGTGTCTCGTAAAAAGAAATAGAGCCTGGAAAACCCTACACAGACTTCACTACAGACTTTAGCAGACTGGTTTAGAAATAATGTAATAGCCAGAAATATGCCTGCCCTGCCCTAATAAAGAAATATTTGGTTAACTGTGAGTGAATCCCGTTTGCAGCCGTAGAGACGCAGGACAAATTAAACATTCTGGTTTTCTCCGAGTGCAACGTTGATAGACAAACATCATTTGGACAAAATATAGAGTATTAACCTCCGTTGCTCAGCCAAATGCCTTCCTGTTACGTCCTGTTATCACGGAGTTACAGGCAATAAACGATTTTTGATGGTCACAAGTTTACTTCATTAGGGACTGTTCGTTATTTATTTAAGGGGCTACCGGAGGAGTTTTGGGAGCATTAGTCCAAAAAGACGTGACCCTCCCTCGCCAGCAATACATTTTTCTATGACCCTCCAAAGTGATTATGAAAAAATCACTGTCAACTTTTTCCGGGTTTATCGCCTACTGTATTTTAACGTTTTCACATATTTGGCCATAAGCCGTTTATCATAGGCTATCACGAAACCAAACTACAAAGGCGAACACTTTAACAGGGGGAATTAATTGGGCATGAATCATGCTGAACGCTATTTTGCTACCTTAAAATAATAAGGTTCTATCTGCGTTTTGAGTAGGTACAACCGAGACGATTGAAACGGGGACGAATGAAACATTCCGGTTTTCTCCGAGTGCAACGATGATAGACAGTCATCATTTGGACAAAACATGGAGCATATTAACCTCCGTTGCTCAGCCAAATGCCTTCCTGTTACGTCCTGGTATCACGGAGTTACAAGCGATAAACGATTTTTGATGGTCACAAGTTTACTTCATTAGCGGTTTTGGATTATTAAAGAGTGTTTTTCATTTAAAGGTTTGACTTCGTGCTTATTCAGTAGAGCATTTAGTGCTCTCCCCAATCCCAGACGTTCACATTGCATGTTTGTTTGTAATGGATGCAACCGCGAGATAGGCTATGCGTTTGACAATGAGTTGTTAACAGAACCAAGACATATAGCCCAGCAGCAATCTAGGGACTGATCGTTATTTATTGAAGGGGCCACCGGAGGAATTTTGAGTGCTTCAGTTGGAAGTTGCATGACCCTCTCTTGCCTGCTAGAAATTGTTCAATGACCCTCCGACGGAATTGTTAAAAAATACATGACCCTCCCCTGCCAATTGTCTTCCGCCCGCGCCACAGCCACACACTTTGTGATAACGTTCTTAAATCAATCTTTCCCGTGAGCTTGCATGCTACCAGTCCTTCCTTTTCAAATGTGTTGCGCCTGTTTGCACAATTTCACAAATAATCATATGTGATTAATAGTATGACAAATAATTCCTGTGCACGGGGACCGAAACAATGCATGCCAACTTTTTCCGTGTTTATCACGTATTTTAACTTTACCCGCTGTCTTGCCGTTTTAATGTTTTCCCGTAGAATATCCCATATTTTAATACTCTCAAAACAGCCCTGCCATCGGGCCTGTCTCTGTGTTGCCCTGTTGCTACCCCTTGCCCTTCCAACGAAACAGATGTCTTCAAATCATCGTTTTCCTTGCTTGAAGGCGAACTTAGAGTGATGTTAACCTATTTAAGTTTAACGGCGCGATTGTCGTGAGAGCACGATTCATTGGCGCTTGCATGTTCGGCCTTATGTCTACGTGCGCACCTGAGGCTACTCAGCTGCAAGAGAAATAATTTCCCCTGTTTGTATGTTCACTGCAGGTTGGCCTACCATAACTTACCAACTCTGCACTGTAGACTGGCTATTTATAATTTTCTGTGAAATAAGCAAATGTATTTGTTCAACTTTATGAAGCAGAATTACGCATAGGGTACTTGGAACATAATACATTTGACAAAGGACAGATGAATGTTGCTAGTGACAAAATATTAACTTTCAGTGTTTTACGATGTTTTTGTCATGGGGAAGTGTTTTTCCCCATGCATTTATTCTAGGTTACTGTCAGTGACTGCCGTGAGAGAAGCATTGGGCATACCGTGCCGTGCCGTCCACAGCTCTTCAGTTCTGACAAAGCCAAAATTACTCCTTTTGAAACAATGAGTGCAGGAAGCGCGTTTGTATGGTTATATTGCTTGACGGGGGGGGTCCCAAGCAGCTTTCAGCCATAAGGCTACTTTGAGAACATTTCAATTCACCCGACACTAATATTCAAAATGTTGAAAACTATTTCGGCATAGCCTATAAAGCAGTTTAATTAAATGGAATGTTAGTTGTAAACAAACGAGCTACTTGGTGAGGCTTGGCCTCACAGATGCGCTCGTGCCTTAGATGGCAGGAAAAATCTTCACGATAGGCCTATTAACTAACCACCCGATTCACGTTGGCTGGGGGGAAGGGGGGCCATCAGACAATTGTGCCCAGTTAATCCGGCCCTTCCCCCAAAAAATCACACCTTCCCACCTCTGACAGCTTAAAAGAAGTCAAGAGGACTCCTTACTCACAGACCTATTCACAAACCTGCGGTTTTGAAATTCTATGCAGCTACAGGAGCTTCCAATCGCGAGGAAGCAATTTTGCATTGTAGGCATAACTAACATGCAATAACGCCGCCAACAACAACCAAAACTAGGCTAATCATTGTCAACATGTAAATTAAATGTAACATTAGTGTGAATCAAATTAAAATGTTCTCTTTTGCAAACGTAGGCATAGTAACAGAATAATTTAATAATGTTACAAAGATACTACAACAATCCGTATGTTTCATTGGGCTACTAGGCTATTTGTTTTGCCTTGATTCATTTAGGCTAGGCCTTTTTATTCAGGGGCCTTATTCACAAAGAATTTTAAGGCTAAAAGTAGCTCCTAACTGGCGAATTTAGGAGCAACTCCTAAAAATAATGGGCGTGTCACTCCTAACTTTAGGACTCCTAATTTTTTCACAAAAAGTAATTCACGAAGCATTTTAGACCTAAAAGTAGCACCTAAGTCTGGGACAACTTATGTCGAGAGGACTCCTAACTCACTAAGACCTATTCATAAACAGCTTTTTTGTGCCATTTTACGTTGCGATGTTTTGAAATAGCCTATGCACAACAGGAGCTTCCAATCGCAAGGGAACAATTTTGCATTCATAAAAGGCATGCAATAACGCCACCAACAACAACCAAAACTACTCATTGTTAACATGTAAATGAAATGTAACGTTTCATTGTGAATCAAATTAAAATGTTCTCCTCTTTGCAAACGTAGCCTAGGGATATGGTGACAGATTCATTTAATAATGTTGCAAAGGTAGGCTACTGCCTACTGTCAATCCATAGGCCTATGTTTCATTAGGCTACTAAGATATTTGTTTTGCCTTACTCTTTATTCATTTAGGCTAGGCCTTTTTATTCAGTTATTAATCATCTTCCCTCCTTCGCACTACTTAGCGCACGCATTCTCCGACCTGTCACCTGTCAGTCATCATCGGAAGAGAGGTGTTTGGAATTCCCGCGTTACAATCGTCAGCCAATCAAGGTGGTCACTTCAGTCAAGCTCGTGCATGAGTAATGACGTCATCCATAGCCACGAAGACTCACTCCTAGTTTAGGAGTTGTCTGAAAGGCTTTGTGAATAACTTTTAAGAGAAAACTCCAATCTAAAATCTTTAAGTGCGATTTAGGAGTAGCCTACTCCTAGTAGTAAGATAAAAGCCTTTGTGAATAGCCTACGGCCCCAGTTATTCATCATCTTCCGTCCTTGTGTAGCGCACGCATTCTGAGACCTGTCACTCATCATCGTAAGGGAGGTGTTTGGAATCATGCCCGCGTTACAATCATCAGCCAATCAGCCAATCAAGGTGGTCACGCTTGCCCATTTACCCAAATTAATGGTCGAATATTACTGATGATCATTGTTATTTAAGAACATGCAGTGTGCGTAGGGTACCAAAAACATCTTGCTCGTAAAAAAGCATCATAACGCACATTCTGGCGGGTCTGTTATTTACTGTAGGCTGCGCAAACCACATGCATTTATTTTGGGCAAGCCTGCATTCATTCATTCATTCAACCTTTATTTATTCTCGGAGGGTCATTGAGGGAAGCCCTCATTTTCAATGAAGCCGAAATTACAGAAGCGAAGCAAAGCGCTCCACAAACAAGACAACATTCGAGGCCTTCTGTTGAAGAATTTTATATAAAGCCTGCGCTGACAGTAATCCTCCTGCCCCTGATAGGCCTACCACAGCTGTGGATAGTGTGGAATGTTCAAGTAATAACACAATCCAATGTGTGTCTCAATTGTCCCCCGCTGACCACCTCACACATTTCTCTAGATTTTGCAACGAACTTACATGACACAATGCCATAAAATATGCCAGTTTTAGGACACAGAATAATGTTTGTAATGATACCAGGTAGGCCAGGTATTGTCGAAGGTGCATGGTGAAGTGAAATTCTTACTTTGGAAAACAAACATTTGCCGATATCATCGCCGATCATCAGAATATTGCAACAGATTCTGTGTTCTGGACTGTAGGTAACTTGTTAAGCCAGTGGTTCTCAAACTTTTATTTCATTCCCCACTTTGATCAAGGGGCATGACTGATGATAGTGGAGATAACGTGTTATCCCAAGGCTTTTGCAAGTCAGCATCTTCGACGGTAGTCTATTAAAAATATAAGTTTTCGATGTCCCAAACGGAGAGCCATACTTTATTGTTTTTAACGATCTCTATGCTACTCACAAAAATGTAGGCATGGGGACATGATGAAGTAGGTTATCCAACTGTCGTGTGTTAAATTATTGTGATTACGAGCCAGTGGTTTTCAAACATTATGCGTGACTCGGACATCTAACTAACTGCAACAGGCTCATATCGTCCTCGCATTCGCAAAATGAGGACCAAATTGCAAATAGCTATTCGTTTTAACGATTTTTTTATGATAGTAGCCTATACAAAAAGCACTTCATACTATCTTAATCTTGGAATATGGGGAGGGAAGTGGCGCGTCTGCAGTCAGCCAAATATGAATGTAATTCTGCGGCATAAAGCAGATGTAATTGTTTATTGTACAGAAAAATAAAAATGACATGTCAAGCAGTCAATTGACTACATTGCAGTCAAGAAGTAGGGCAAATTAATTTACGAAACCAAAACGTGGGTCATAGTTGTCTAAGCCTCTATTGCGTAGCCTGTTAAAAACGTCGCCAGATAGTATTAAATCGGCAACAACATTGTTTTCTGCAGAAGCCTACCCAAGGCTACAGATTAATTCTGAACAGTTATTTCTCTACTGGCTCAATTATCACACCACTGTTTTGATTTGCGTAGTTGCGTTAACCCCAACACTGACAATAATGTAGACAGCAAATTTCGATTTCGATTTTCGTGTAGTCAAGCCTTAAGCCATACCCAAGTAGCCTAAATCGAGGTAATGTTTAATTATGCATGATTTATTTTGTTATTGAATTCGTAGGCTGGGATTACTCTCGGCAACAATTATGTAAGGGACGGCAGGCAGAGCGATGTACAGTGGCAGAGCGACGCACAGTGGCTGAAAGTGGTACTAAAGCTTCACGCAGCTTCACGCCGCGTAATGCGCGAATGAAGTGGTCATTTGAAAGCGATGCCCACTGTATATACCGGGACCCAAATATGAGGAAGCCGTGAATCGGATAAGTGAGATTTATAACAATGCACTCTCACACTCGGTGGACCAGCCTATCTTCATACTTGGGGATTTTAACAACTGCGATCTCTCCAGTCACTTGCCAACTCTACAACATTGCCCCACGCGATAAATGTTATGGCAACATACCCAATGCATTCCTCTGGGGGCTGCTGGAACACCTTTTTCAGCATTCGCTCCTCTCTCTGAGAGTTAAGTATCTAGACTCCTGACATGTAGTCATTCTTCCACATGCTCGTTGGACCCTATACGTATGAGCCTACTTCAGTCCATCAGCCCGATCATCGCACCAACTATCACACATGTGATCAATGCTTTGCTTTCCAACAGCGATCAAAACGGCCCGGGTAACACTGTTACTTAAGAAAACTTCTCTCAACCCTGCTCAAGTCGAGAACTACTACCCTGTCTCACTCCTGCCTTTCCTATCCAAAGGCATTGAACGAGCAGTCTCCAAACAGGTCTCTGATTACCTTTAACAGAACAACCTTCTGGATCCAAATCAGTCTGGGTTCAAAAGCGGCCAGGCCAGCGGCCAGGGCTCATTCTGCTTGACTTATCGGCTGCCTTTGACACGGTTAATCACCGCATCCTTCTCTCTATACTCTCTAACATGGTTTGAATCCTACCTCACAGGACGCTCGTTTAACGTATCATGGCTTGGACATCTATCTGCACCTCACTATCTCACCACAGGGGTCCCCCAGGGCTCAGTGCTGGGCCCCCTTCTCTTTGCTATCTACACCACCTCCTTGGGACAGATTATCCGTTCGCATGGCTTCTCATACCACTGCTATGCAGACGATACTCTATCTGTCCTTTCCACCTGATGACCCCTTCTCAGGTCTCAGTATGGATCTCGGATTGCCTCTCAGACATAGCTACATGGATGAAGGCACATCACCTCCAGCTAAACCTCTCAAAAACGGAACTGCTGGTCTTTCCAGCTAAACCTACCATACGCCATGACATCAACATCAAATTTGATTCCCTGTCCGTTTCACCCATCAGGGCTGCAAGAAATCTAGGAGTTGTTTTCGACAACCAACTAACCTTGGGAAAAGATTAAACAGACTATTGGCAGGATGAGAGGGGTCAGCCACTATCTTCACAGATCTGTTAATGGACCTGGATCTGTACAGCAGAGCGCATCATCAGCTGCCCCCTGCTGCCCAGATGACTCTTTGTAGCCTGGCCTTTGCATGGGCTGACACAGAGGCAAACCAGACTGTCAGGGAGGATGTTAGCACACTCTCAATGACCGCTCTGTAGAACTGTACCAAGATGGGGGGACTGACCTGTAGTCCTTTCAGGCGGCGGAGGAAAAAACAGACGCTGCTGGCCTTTCTTCACTAGTTGGGAGATGTTATTGTCCCATTTGAGTGTGTTGGTGATGGTTGTGCCCAGGAACTTAAAGTCCTTAGTAGAGGAGGCAACCCAAAGATTATTTCTCTTAAGGAAACTAAAAAGCTTTGATGTTAGTAGAGAAGTCCTGAGGATGGTCTACTCCAGTCTGCTGGAAAGTGTCATCTCATACAACATCACATGCTGGTATGGGAATCTAGGGGCTAGGAGCAAAAGTAAGCTCACAAAAATTATAAATATAGCCAGTAAAATCATACTGAAACCCCAGAGGCAGCTGGTGGAACTGTACACAACCCACACTAAGAGGAAAGCCCTACAGATAGCTCAGGACCCTTCACATCCACTATATCACACTTTTGAAAGACTCCCTTCAGGAAGGAGATACAGAATACCTACATCAACAAGAAACATTTTCAAAAAATCTTTTATACCATCATCCATTATTTTGCTAAATCAATTAAATGTATGAGTTTTTTTTAATTCATAATGTTACGACCCCCTATGCCCCCTTCAGGCCTGGCATGGCCAGTGCACGGGCAATGCAGGCCTAGCACATTTGGTGAAGAGGTGTGGGTATTTAAAGGAAAATTCCGGTATTTAGCACTTTGAGTCCCTTTTCTGGTTTGTTTTGGATGAACTAGAGTGGTGGACACCGGAATTTTGACGATTGGTCCTGTCTCGACTTTTCTGACTCGTTTTGAATCGCCAACAGGCATGCTCAAACATGTCCTAAAACAACCCTTAACGTTTGTTTTCAAAACTGCAACTCACCGAATGGTCACTTGGTGAGTTGCACAGTTTTGAAAACAAACGTTAAGGGTTGTTTTAGGACATGTTTGAGCATGCCTGTTGGCAGCCACTCTGAGTAGTCAGAGTAAGGCGATTCAAAACGAGTCAGAAAAGTCGAGACAGGACCAATCATCAAAATTTCGGTGTCCACCACTCTAGTTCATCCAAAACAAACCAGAAAAGGGACTCAAAGTGCTAAATACCGGAATACCTTTTCCTTTAAGGGGTTGTTCTCTCTCTTGATTTGGGCACTTTTCTGTTAGGCACATTCTGTTGCTGGTACCTTTGGGTTAGAGCTCTCCCACTGGCACCTTCTTTCTACCTTGGAACATCATACTGACTTTGGCATACACACACCCACATGAACACTTGCATACATGCTTTTACTTTCCCCTAGACATTACATACATTTCCCTTCTTTAACATAAAACATTCATAAACTAGTGAAAAACCTTGAGTAACTGTGTTTTTCTAGGTATACACGTACATTTTACATCGCTAGCTTATTACGCTGTAATATGTTCATTCAATTCAATAGACATTAAAAACACAGTGAAACTCACCAAAACCGTCTTCAAAACACCTTCATCAAAACCACCGCTAAGATGTTACTGAGTTGATTCTTGATGAACAATATTAGAGATTTATTAGAGAGTTGAACAATATTAGAGATTTATTAGAGAGATTATTTATTATTTATTTGGAGCTTAATTCAAGGTGTCTGGATTTCTGTGTCTATCGTATTGATTTTCCGTTAGCGTCTGCTGTTTGTGTTCAAAACTAGCTTGTGCATAGTCTAGCTGGGACAGGGTCTTTAAGGGGCAGAGATATTAAATTAAAGGGATGGTTCAAACATCATTGAAAGCATTGAAACTATTACAAAAACAATATTTTAACACGTTTTGTGGGTTCTAATAAATGTATACATAAATAACTTAATGTCTTATTTATATATTTATTGCTCTTTATTCATATAAATATTTATATAAATATTTATATAATATTTATATCACTAAGTTTATTTATGGTTCTATTTGAGTATGTATTGCTATTTATTCGTATAAATATTTATATTACTAATGTTATTTACGGTTCTATTTGAACTGTGGGTTACATCAAGTCAATAGTTTAAAAAGTATAAAAGTTACAAAGCTAAAAAATACATAGCACCCATGTCCTAAGTAAGACCTACGCAACACAGTTTGAACGTGTTTCTACGTTAAACGGTTGAAGCTGCATTAAATGTGTTAGCGGAAGAATACGAATAAGCATAAGAAGAACTAGAAAAGCATTTCCTGAAGGAAATACAGTGCATGAAAATGCAAAAATATGATGTAAAATATAATACAGAGTAAAAACAAACTATATTGGTTGCTAGGTAGATGAGGTTTAATATAGTTGGAATGACTGAACAGTTAAATAAGTGGATAGTTTAAATGGTTAAATTATTTAGGTAGATAGTTGATGATAACTGACAGTTGGAATGGCTCTAATGTTTGCTAGCAGTTATGCTAACTATGTTAACAAAGATAATAATGCTAAACAAGTTACTTAACTTAGTTAATTTAGCTAATGTTTTCTAGCAGTTTTTAAAAAAATGTTAATAATGCTAATGCTGTTAACTATGTTAACAATGCTAACTATGTGACTTAGCTAACTTAGCTAATAATTTAAAGCAGTTATGCTAAAATACTAAGAATGCTAATATGCTAACCATGTGACTTAGCTAACTTAGCTATTCATTTTTAGCAGTTGTGCTAACTATGTTAACTATGTTAACTATGCTAACCATGTTACTTAGCTAATGTTTTCTAATAGTTTTTTCAAAAATGATAACTATGCTAACAATGGAGTTGGGCCAGCACAGGACTTATGTGCATATGTTTTTTTTGTTCCAGTAAGAAGCCTAGCTGCTGCATTTTGGACTAATTGAAGTCTAGCAAGGGTAGATTGGTTCAGACCTAAATACAGAGAGTTACAATAGTCCAGCCTAGATGTAACAAAAGCATGGATTACAGTTTCTAAGTCAGTATATGAGAGCCAGGGCTTTAATTTAGCTATTTGTCTTAGTTGAAAAAAGCTTCCCTTACCCACACTACTGACTTGCTTATTGAAATTCAAAGAGGAATCTAGGAAAACACCTACATTTCTGACCTCACTGTGACAATTTACAGCCAGTGGCCCAAGTGCATTTCTTATCTTAGGAACAGAGCTGAGTGGACCAAACATAATTATCTCTGTTTTATTTTCATTTAATTTATATTTGTATTATAATTTAAGATATTTCTTAGATAGGATGATACATTTGTTTTATCCATGATTAATTTCTTATATTTTACCTATTTTAATTGTTTTACTATTTTTATTTATTTATGGGGGGCGATTTTGGTTTCGGTTTGCGTATTGTTGCAGCCTGAATTGAAGTGTTATGAAGTTGTGAGATCTGCCTTTGCATAAGTGCACAGTAAATGTGAGTGTCAGGAAGTAGTATCAGAAGTGGGAGACTACAGTGAAAGGGAGCGATCTCAGAAAAGATCAATAAAACAGTTGGTGTTTTTGTTACCTACAGCCAAACTGCAACTGTGGGTAGGCCCATAGTGCCCATAAGCGCACTCTCACTCCTGCCATATTGCTTATTTCTTGCTCATTGACTTCTTTGACCTTGTGGATAGACCAAGCAACTGCACCATAGAGTGCAGGTGAGGATAGTTCTGGGCCTGAAGGTGAAGTAGGCTTACAATCTATGGGAATAGGCTTACAATTTATGGATGAGCCACCCATTTTATATTGACCAGAGAATGATCTATTGTAAACTTTAATGGATGAATGTTGCCACTAGTACCCCTCTGGGTCCTTTTTTATATACACCCCTAAGAATTTCCCCTTGGGGATCAATAAAGTATCTATCTATCTCTATCTATCTAAGAAGAACCACCTGAGACATTATTTGTGTGGTCATTATTGTAACAGCCACAGCTGATGTAGCTAAACCTACTGTATACAGAACAATTTATTAAAATAGTCATATTCGGAGTGCTGATGTCTAAACTAACGGTGCGCGGCCAGCTCTCATTTATGAAGGAACATGATGTGCACGCTATGATGCACGAGGGACCGTGGCGCAGAGGCGACGGGCAAATTGTCGACTTGCCTGATTGCTAACTTCCGTCATAGACTTTTTGCCAACATTTTTGAGCAAATTTCTCAAAAAGGATATCTTGTTTAAAATGGTTTGTACACTCACCTCCAGTCAATGAACGTGCTATCTGTTCCAGTCAGCTGTGCTATGCGTAAACATCAGGCTGAATAACCGAGAACTGATATGGTTGTTGAATGAGTTGTCAGAGTCATAATTTCAGCTGCCAAACTGATGCGTCATGGTACACAGATAATGTCTATGATTACCAATGCGTTTTGAAAACTGGGTGTGGGTGATTATATTTACTAGGTGTGATGATGTAGATGATATTTAGGCCTAGGCTACTGGATGTAGGTGATGACAGGATAACAGGCACCTGTAAAGTAAACAGTCAGATTCACGGATGCCTTGCAAAAATTAAGAAACGTTGTGTTAACTTCGAGTGAACGATTTGGCTTGCACTCTCTCGCGATAGCGGAGCTGTAGAATAGGCTAATTTGTTTAAAAGAGTGGCCTAGAAAACACCAAATGGATGGCTTGCTTTAACACATTTCGCCAGTTTATATAATGAATATTTGTAAAATATCGCTTTAATGAGGATATTTATTCTCAGAGGACAAATCACGGACACTTGTCTCATAATTCTGACTGTTGCCGTCAAGCAGGACTTCGGTCCATGCTGGATGCGGACACAGTTTATAGGCATTCAGTCATTCAAGTTAACATAAATTGTGTTCTTTTGCCCCTATTAATGATTAAGGTCACGGTCAGGTTGGGAACACATATGCTTATCGTGTTGCATTTAGCCTAGTGTTGCTTGAAATGACCAGGCCAGCCTAGTTGAATGCCTCAGAGTTATTCCTCAATATTCTCAATAAGGGGTTATACATCTAATTTTGCTGAAAAATATCAATCCCTAATGCAGACACGCAAGTCGTCCGCCAAAAAAACTTAAATAGGGGTGGCGTTATATTACATGAGTATGAAGTAATTTGCTGCTCCAGGCCGCCGGGCCATAGTAACCAATGAAAGAAAATGACAGAGTTCCGAGGGGCGGTGTTGGGCACAATTCAGTCAATAAAACCAACCTGCTGTCTACAGTAGTCCTGCCATACATTTAACTGCCGTTACCATCATAAGGGACAACAGGCTACTAAACCCTCATATCTTCCCGGACATGGAATTAACAGCTAAATTTCCCTCTGCAGAGAAATTGGTGTTCGTCGTCGGATACATTAGGGGAGACCGCGGCTGGTTGTCTCACGGGTTGGTTGTCACATTGCTTATTCCAGGCACACTAGGTGATGCTGTGGTAAAATTTTGATATCAAACTGTTACCCGTTGATAGCTTACTCATTTGCACTAGAAATTTTGCTGAGCAGTAACACAGCATTGAGGTGAGGAGACAATTTTTAAATTTCATGGGTCAGAGTAGTTTCATGTTGGTGTTGTTGTTGTATTGAGAGCTTGTAGGATATTAGTAGTTCAAAAACAAAACACTCGTTAAAAAGCCAAAGGTAGTAGCTTTATTTTGAGTCATATTTTAGCTATCAAGTTAAAGCCATGTAGCAGCTAGGTTAACATCTTTGTCAAGAGGTCAGTTGGGGATGGTTAGTCACATAGCTCGTGGGGTTGGTTGTCACATGTGTTTGTTGTCACTGTGTTTGCAACTTTGTTTGCAACTTACATGATAATAAATTGGTTTTAGCACTGAAAATGATTTCATTTTATTTCTCAACACAGTAGACAATTCAAGTAACTGATCACCTCCTTTAATCCCATTGTTTAAACATAAGGGGCATTGATGACAACTATCATAGGGGTGGTATTCATATTAAAACTTATTTGCAGTTTCTAGCTTAAAAAACTAAAAAGTTACACATTATTTTTTAAGATCCCATTTTATCACTGAAATGCCATTGAAACTCTATAGGGACAACCAACCCCATACCCTGTGACAACCAACCCCGTGATGGGGTTGATTGTCACATTGTGTCAGAGTGTCTTTGATGGTTAATTGCTCCCTGTTACAATACATTCTAAAAGTAAGAATTATACACATTTAAAGCCAAGACCCCAAGCTTTCATTTCATGTAGGAATTACTGCTGAAAGAGTTTTTGAAGATGAGCAATTCATGCATGAGTAAAAATTGTGACAACCAACCCTGGTTTCTATCCTGTTGAAATGGTCATGGAAATGTTGGTGCGGATTCAGAGTTTTACGTCCTGTCAGAATTTCGGCAAACTGACTTGAGAGTGTACGGACAGTGGGCGGGTAAGATTTTATTTCTTTATTTCTCATGTCTTAGATTATTATGACCTTTGCAAAGGATTTTTCTAAGAACGGACGAAATTGGATAACCCGCTTACGCATGAACAGACCACATATAGACCAGAAAGAGTCAAGTCTAGCAAGCCTTTAGGTTATTATTATTTCCTAAAATGCATGCAGACTATACCTGCAGCGACGTTACAATCAACTCTGGGCATGAACAGTCTCTGTGGCCTCCCTTCCTTTCCCCATCCATGTCCCTCATCATTTTTATATTGGTTATATTATTGCTTATAAATAACTCAGCAATCAATATGACACGTGAATATGTGGTTATTACCAAAGTCAACAATGAACTCTTTTAGTAGACCTTTATGCTATAGTCTGTCTGCCCTAAGTAATACTCTCAATAATATGTGCTTATGTCTTGTGAACTCGCACCACGCCCACACTCACGCACTTTTCTTCATGTTCATTCAAGTATTTATTCCCAAAGAAGTAGCATTACATTGTACAGTACATTGAGAAGATATCGCTGCAGAATTCATCATTTGTTAAAAAAAAAATTCTCCAAAAAGCTTTTATTGTAGTAGCCTACATGTGGTCAGTGTAGTGATTCAAAAGAGTGAGCTATAGACCAAAAACGGAAGGAAAAGTTCAAACCTGGTTATGCAAATAATCTAAAATAAAGACTTGGGGGAAAACTAAACCTTCTCGTCATTTTTATAGAATGTTCTATGGGTCCATGTTTCCCCACTAGCTAGCCCACAGCAAAGAAAAGGTTATTGATTTACTTTTACATGACATTTATTCATTTAGCAGAAGCTTTTATCCAAAGTGACTTATTAAGTGCCTTGCTCAAGCAAGCCAGGAATTGAACCCACAGCTTTTCAAACTACTGCATCCTCCTTAGCTACCACAACCTAATATTGTTGTTAGAACAGAGTTTCTCTTTAAACATTTTTCTAAGAAGGGCAAAAAAGAGAGTTGATTAAAGACTGATTGAAAAAGAGACTATCGAGTCTATTAGTTAGTCAGTTAGTTGAGCAGTTATGTAAAAAAGTCATCACCTGACATTATTGGGATGAAACATCACTGGCCACCTGGCAGAAGATTCTAATTGCTGTGATGTCATAAAGGGCAATGTTAAGTCAATGGGAAACTTTTGATAGTTTTAAAAGTATAAAAGTTACAAAGATGAAAAATACATAGCACTCTTGTCCTAAGTAAGACCTACGTAACATAGTTTGAATGAAGTTTCTACGTTAAACGGTTGAAGCTGCATTAAACGCGTTAGAAGAAGAAGAAGAATAAGAAGCCTAGGAAGAACAGTACAGTGCATTTTCATGCACTGTAATAAGAAGAAATCGGATAACAGTAGAGTGCATTTTCATGCACTCTAACTAGAAAAGCATTTCCTGAAGGAAATACAGTGCATGAAAATGCAAAACAATATGATATAAAATATCATACAGAGTAAAAACAAACTATATTGGTTGCTAGGTAGATGAGGTTTAATATAGTTAGAATGACTGAACAGTTAAATAGGTGGATAGTTTAAATGGTTAAATTATTTGCTAGGTAGATGAGGTTTAATATATAGTGGAATGACTGAACAGTTAAATAGGTGGATAGTTAAAATGGTTAAATTATTTGCTAGGTATGAGGTTTAATATAGTTGGAATGACTGAACAGTTAAATAGGTGGATAGTTTAAATGGTTAAATTATTTGCTAGGTAGATGAGGTTTAATATAGGTGGATGGTCTAAATGGTAAAATTATTTGCTAGATAGATGAGGTTTAATATAGTTGGAATGACTGAACAGTTTCTCAGGCTTATAGCATAGAATGAGACTGTATGCCTAAAGTCTGAGAAACTGACAGTTGATGCAGGTGCTCTGGCCACCTGGCACAAGATTCTAATTGCTGTGAAGTCATAAAGGCCTAATAGTTTTTAGCGCACGCCTCAAACGATAAACGCAAAACCTCCAGGACAAACCACTCACAGTGTACTCTCTGAAACCATGAATACGTCACTAATTTGTGTGTTATTTACGTTTGATTGCATTTCAGATAGCGGGACTTGTTGGTTTCCTGTAGTAGCCTATAGCGTTTTTTTCTTTATTGTTTTGTATGTCCGAATATTGGGGGGGGGGGCATTTTGGTCACATCTGAATATTGGGGGGACAAAGTCTATGGTGACTACGGCCCTGCCCCTAAGAATTTCCCCTTGGGGATCAATAACGTATCTATCTATCTCTATCTATCTAAGAAGAACCACCTGAGACATTATTTGTGTGGTCATTATTGTAACAGCCACAGCTGATGTAGCTAAACTGTATACAGAAAAAAATGTTCAAATAGTCATATTCGGAGTGCTGATGTCAAAACTAGCGGCCAGCTCTCATTTATGAAGGAACATGATGTGCACGTATGATGCACGAGGGACCGTGGCGCAGAGGCGACGGGCAAATTGTCGACTTGCCTGATTGCTAACTTCCGTCATAGACTTTTTGCCAACATACTGCCAGTTGCTTTTGAGCACATTTCTCAAAAGGATATCTTGTTTAAAATGGTTTGTACACTCACCTCCAGTCAATGAACGTGCTATCTGTTCCAGTCAGCTGTGCTATGCGTAAACATCAGGCTGAATAACCGAGAACTGATATGGTTGTTGAATGAGTTGTCAGAGTCATAATTTCAGCTGCCAAACTGATGCGTCATGGTACACAGATAATGTCTATGATTACCAATGCGTTTTGAAAACTGGGTGTGGGTGATTATATTTACTAGGTGTGATGATGTAGATGATATTTAGGCCTAGGCTACTGGATGTAGGTGATGACAGGATAACAGGCACCTGTAAAGTAAACAGTCAGATTCACGGATGCCTTGCAAAAATTAAGAAACGTTGTGTTAACTTCGAGTGAATGATTTGGCTTGCACTCTCTCGCGATAGCGGAGCTGTAGAATAGGCTAATTTGTTTAAAAGAGTGGCCTAGAAAACACCAAATGGATGGCTTGCTTTAACACATTTCGCCAGTTTATATAATGAATATTTGTAAAATATCGCTTTAATGAGGATATTTATTCTCAGAGGACAAATCACAGACACTTGTCTCATAATTCTGACTGTTGCCGTCAAGGACTTCGGTCCATGCTGGATGCGAACACAGTTTATAGGCATTCAGTCATTCAAGTTAACATAAATTGTGTTCTTTTGCCCCTATTAATGATTAAGGTCACGGTCAGGTTGGGAACACATATCCTACGCTTATCGTGTTGCATTTAGCCTAGTGTTGCTTGAAATGACCAGGCCAGCATAGTTGAAATTATGCCTCAGGGTTATTCCTCAATATTCTCAATAAGGGGTTATACATCTCATTTTGGTGAAAAATACCAATCCCTAATGCAGACACGCAAGTCGTCCGCCAAAAAAATTCAAATAGGGGTGGCGTTATATTACATGAGTAGCCTATGAAGAGATTTGCTGCTCCAGGCCGCCGGGCCATAGTAACCAATGAAAGAAAATGACAGAGTTCCGAGGGGCGGTGTTGGGCACAATTCAGTCAATAAAACCAACCTGCTGTCTACAGTAGTCCTGCCATACATTTAACTGCCGTTACCATCATAAGGGACAACAGGCTACTAAACCCTCATATCTTCCCGGACATGGAATTAACAGCTAAATTTCCCTCTGCAGAGAAATTGGTGTTCGTCGTCGGATACATTACGCTTATTTCTATCCTGTTGAAATGGTCATGGAAATGTTGGTGCGGATTCAGAGTTTACGTCCTGTCAGAATTTCGGCAAACTGACTTAAGAGTGTACGGACAGTGGGCGGGTAAGATTTTATTTCTTTATTTCTCATGTCTTAGATTATTATGACCTTTGCAAAGGATTTTTCTAAGAACGGACGAAATTGGATAAGTCGCTCACGCATGAACAGACCACATATAGACCAGAAAGAGTCAAGTCTAGCAAGCCTTTAGGTTATTATTATTTCCTAAAATGCATGCAGACTATACCTGCAGCGACGTTACAATCAACTCTGGGCATGAACAGTCTCTGTGGCCTCCCTTCCTTTCCCCATCCATGTCCCTCATAATTTTTATATTGGTTATATTATTGCTTATAAATAACTCAGCAATCAATATGACACGTGAATATGTGGTTATTACCAAAGTCAACAATGAACTCTTTTAGTAGACCTTTATGCTATAGTCTGTCTGCCCTAAGTAATACTCTCAATAATATGTGCTTATGTCTTGTGAACTCGCGCCATGCCCACACTCACGCACTTTTCTTCATGTTCATTCAAGTATTTATTCCAAAAGAAGTAGCATTACATTGTACAGTACATTGAGAAGATATCGCTGCAGAATTCATCATTTGTTTAAAAAAAAAAAAAATCTCCAAAAAGCTTTTATTGTAATAGCCTACATGTGTTCAGTGTAGTGATTCAAAAGAGTGAGCTATAGACCAAAAACGGAAGGAAAAGTTCAAACCTGATTATGCAAATAATCTAAAATAAAGACTTGGGGGAAAACTAAACTTTCTCATCATTTTTATAGAATGTTCTATGGGTCCATGTTTCCCCACTAGCTAGCCCACAGCAAAGAAAAGGTTATTGATTTACTTTTACATGACATTTATTCATTTAGCAGAAGCTTTTATCCAAAGTGACTTATTAAGTGCCTTGCTCAAGCAAGCCAGGAATTGAACCCACAGCTTTTCAAACTACTGCATCCTCCTTAGCTACCACAACCTAATATTGTTGTTAGAACAGAGTTTCTCTTTAAACATTTTTCTAAGAAGGGCAAAAAAGAGAGTTGATTAAAGACTGATTGAAAAAGAGACTATCGAGTCTGTTAGTTAGTCAGTTAGTTGAGCAGTTATGTAAAAAAGTCATCACCTGACATTATTGGGATGAAACATCATTGGGATGATTCAAGCATTTATCTGTCTCTTTGTTTAAACATCCATCCACACATCCATCCTTCTCTCCACATCCACCCAGCCCACCCATCCATCAATATATCTATTTATATGTCTATATTCCTCCTTTACTGAAATGGTTACGATGTGTGTGTCAGAATTGCTATCAGAATTGCTTTTTGCCCCCTGGGGCAATTGTTTTTAACCAATTGAATAAACACATACAAATTGTGTCAGTTTTACACATTCATTTTGTGTGGGATTAATGTACACCTTTCAATCATGTAGATACAAAGATGTTTTTGCACCTTTTACGGAGTGACCTCAAAGAGCTGCCATTATTTCTGTATGTAACTGAATTAATCAACTTATTCATATTTAGTTGCGTAATGACCCCCGACCCACCATGGGGGCCCTTTCTGGTAAGCACCAGATATTTTTGTGTGTGCACCAGATACTTTTGTGTGTGCACCAGATACTTTCGCATGCTCTCCAGAAATTCAAAGCCCCTTAGAGGATATGGGCAAAAATAGCACATCTGTACAGCACAACCTTGAGTATGAAACTATCAAGTGAGTGAGAAACAAGTAAGATGAATTGAAGACTGTAGCCTACGGAAACACTGCAATAGCACACGTTTCATACACTTACACAAGCACGCAGTGACACAGATGGCAAGAATTGCACCATAGTCAGTAAGCAGCAAGCGTCATCAGCAGCAGCAGTACAGATACACATTAATGAGAGTACACAGTTGATTAAAAGTCCTTTTAAAGTTTGAAATGTCGCTTTGGCTTGATGCAAGTGTGTAGCCTGTATGACCTGGACTTGTTCAACACAGTCCTGAAAAAAATATGGAAAAAGTGCACAGTTAATGTGCATACGTGAGTATTGATTTGAGCTGTAACTGCAATGAGGACCTCATTGGTCAGACTTGGTCACAGGACAGGAAGCAGGGGAAGGAAAGCAGGTTGTGTTTATGAGGGATAATATATTGTTACAAATGATCGCTTTTTCACTTTCTATGACAAAACAGTGGTATCCTGGTTTCGAGATGGTGTCCCTTGGACTTGGACATTTAGCTGCCATCGCCGTAATGAGCCAGGCTCATTTTCATAGAATGTTATTGTATTGTGGAGTTTATCTGATTTATACGTGTTGGCCATTGCCCAAATAAGACCACTGTTTATTTGATAAAAGCCTAATTATATCCTGTTCCTGCGGAAAACAAGCAGCACATCATTATGGCATCAGTGCTCAGTCGTGATTTTTTTCCTGTGAACCCCTTATCATACTGGAAAACTATTTGTACAGTCGGAGGATGGTTTGGTTCTGAAAGTACAGAGATAATTCCCGTTCCTCTGTGCCGAGGACACCCATTTTTTGGAATGTTCTAGTGGCAAGTGGACATTGACACAATGAAAGTCCTCTATCTGATGAATTGTTGAACCTGGACCTGGCCCCATTCAGAAGGTCAGGGAGTCAAGTCTCAATCTTCTGGAATGGCAGACTTAAAGGTGCAGTCAGGGATTGCACAGGAAGTCGTGTTTGTTTGTGTTCATGTTTACATTTACATTTGCAAAAAAACTTACATTATATTTTAACCAAAGACCAAACGAAACATGCAGGGTCACCCCTACCTTCAGAAAAATTCCACGCAGGGTTTCGTTTTTGTTTGGTGGACAGGTTGCCCCCACTTCCTTTGTTTCCAGTTTCTGGAGCCTTTCGCAGTCTACCACTGACTGTACCTTTAAAGTCAGTGGTAGGCTATAGCAAACCATTGATTAATGACATATTTAGTCGTCCACCAATCAAAGGGCTTGGTAATGTGGCTAATGAGGAGGGGAATTGGGATGAGAATTTAGAAGGCTGGTATGCGGGAACAGTGGTGGGCCCTTTTATGCCTCATAAGTCATAACAATGTCTTGTTTGATTACAGTGGTTACTGGAGCCACTTCTGGAATTGGTCTGGCCTATGCCAGTGAGGTGAGTAGCTGCTCACACACACCAACACAAAACCACTGTCTGCTTCTTTTAGTAGTAAACTTCACAATGTGTTAAAACATTTTCATCCACAAATTGGTCTCATTTTAGATTAGATTAGATTCAACTTTATTGTCATTGCATAAGTAAGGACAACAAGTACAACGAAATGCAGTTTAGCCATTACCTCTTTGGAAGTCGCATTTCATTGAACCTCTCTAAATCATATAATAAGACTAATCCACATGACAGGGCATGGGTACCAGGTGTGGAAGTCATTAGAAATCCTTATTGCGTTTAAAAAAGTCTCATAAAAAACATGATGACATTTAATAACAGGAAGCAATATTTGATTTGCATGTGTGTTATTTATATGATCTGCATTTATTATGGTTGTTGAAGATGTTGTAGAGATAATGGCATTTTATAGTTTTTGGGTACTGTTTTGTCTCATTGTCAGATTGAGAACTGATATTGTTGTGTCTGTTCAATTCTAGTTAGCAAGAAGAGGCTTGGACATTGTCCTAATTAGTCGGTCAATGAAGAAGCTTCATGATGTAGCAGCGGAAATTGGTGAGTTATTGACAGTTGACTTGAGTCCAAACACAGAATTGTTACCAAATCACACATATACATGTCTTATTAACATGAAAAACAAGGTTTTCTGTTTGCTGGAGGTTGTGGCGTAATCAGATGAAGTATGATTGAAGGCCTTCATACGTAAGAAAAAGTTGTTTTGGGCAGGTCCCCCCACTTGCCGGCCATCTTGCAACGTGCTTTGGGCAGTTATTGGGCAGCTATTTTGGGCACACTGCGCGTGTGCAAGGCTTCACAACACTAAGCTGCGAGATCACAACACATGATTGGCACGTGATTGTATTCACATGTCGACTTTTGGCACCGGAAGAGGCGGGATATGTGTAGACAACTGCCATATTGGCGTTACAGACTAACCCCATACATTTTTATGGAGGATTCTTTGTGTCTCCTAGAAAGTATCTGCTTAAAGTTCACATGGAAATTACTTGTGTGTATTTCAGAGAACTGTTATGGCAGGCAGACCCGTGTCATTCAGACAGACTTCACTGAGGGTCATCAAATCTACCCTGCAATAGCAAAGAATCTAAAGGGCCTAAACATTGGCATTTTGGGTAATTTGACAGAAGATGTGTGCAATCTGTACAATGCATTATTTCATTTATTTTTAATCATTTAATTATTGTAAAATTATTTTAGACAGAGTATATTGCTACCTGTCCTCTAAGTCTGCCCCTATTAAAATGTCATAGCATGCTTTGGTCAATCCACACACATTCTTATTTCATTTCTATCTTATTTGTGGTCATGTAGTGAACAACATTGGTTTGAACTACAGTGGAGTGTTGGCCAATTTTTTGGATGTACCAAACTGTGAACAGGTATGGTGACCTAAAACTAATTGGAAGACTTATGAAGCTTATTAACTTTGAGTTTACAGTTAACAAAGGTAAAGGGGGGGTTGGGATAAAAGTTATCATAAAAAAGTTTTCATTATTATTATTAAGAATAACTTAAAATAGCTTCTACAGGCTCCAGTGGTTTTAGATTGTTTATGAGGTTTCATTATGTGCAGACAGATTGCAGCCTGTGTGTTCTGTCATTTATGTATTGTAGACATTAAAGGCAGTGTGTTCTGTCATTTATGTATTGTAGACATTAAAGGCAGTGTGTTCTGTCATTTATGTATTGTAGACATTAAAGGCAGTGTGTTCTGTCATTTATGTATTGTAGACATTAAAGGTAATTCTTATGCTTTGTGTCCCCTTTAGAAAATAACCCAGATGATCAACTGCAACATCCTCTCCCTCACTCAGGTCTCAGCTTACATACCTTTCTGATTGTTTGTCTGTCTGCAGAAAAAGCGCGGAGAGACCCTACAAATAATGTGAAGCTACATATCTGTGTACTCTACTCTCTGTTGTACTATTTTTGTGAGTGGGGTCTTTATTTGTACATGCAGAAGCTTATAGTGTCAGAAGATACATAGACAGCAAGCGCATACTGTACCCCAATAAAGGGAGCATTTTGTTGACTGCCATTCTCATCTTGCTTCACTGTACTGAGATAGTGGTGAATTGAGTTCTCCTTTTGTATGATATTTTATAAATCAAACTTGTTTACCGTTTACCGTTATTGTTCTAAATATTCATGCTCATTTGATACATATGATAATCATCCACATTTTTGTCACTCTCTAGATGACCAGGATAGTTCTACCAGACATGGTTGAAAGGTTTGAGTCCTAATGATTTTGTAACATTGTTAAACTGGATTAAAGCATCACTCCAAGTATATCATTGCCTTGATTCTTACTGAAGTCTCTGTGTATGTTTCTCAGGGGGAGAGGACTTATAATTAACATGTCCTCAGAATGTGCCTCCCAGCCCCAGCCCATGGTGACTATGTACTGTGCAACTAAGGTGAGATCATCTTGCCGAACTTAGACACATTCATTACACATGTTGTGTTTTCGAAGGTATGCAATGTGCCTGCCAAGAGTTCTTTCAAACACTGCTTGTGTCCAAACCATGGTCCAAACCCTAAAGAAAGATGCCCACACAGACACACACACACACACAGATACATACACACACGTTGTGTTCTATGCTCAAACCTAGTGATCAACTCTAAAGTACTGAATGCATTTATTGAGTAGTTCAGATACTTGTCCTTTCATGTCTCCTCAGATTTTTATGAACTATTTCTCAAGATGTCTAAATGCAGAGTACAGGTCAGATGGGATCACAGTTCAGGTAAAAACTACATATTTGCTTGCTGTTATTGATGAAATATTTTTTGTAAAGGACCAATTCTATAATGATTTGGTTTTAACTCCATCTACATTTAGTAATGCATGTATTAAATCATGCACTGATTTGTTCATTCATGTATGTATTGATGTGTTTGCTTGTTCGTTCGTTTGTTCATTCTTTCTTTCTTTCTTTTATTCTTTTTCTCTCTCTCAGTGTGTTGCTCCCCTTCTGGTGCATACAAACATGACCCAGCATATGGGTATGAATCCTCTGATGAAGAGCGCTCCAGAGTTTGCCCGGGAGGCTCTCAACACGGTCGGCTACTCCACCTACACCAGCGGCTGTGTGTCTCACGCACTGCAGGTCAGAGGCTTGCCCTTATGTCCACACACAGATGCATAAGACATGGTGCCCATGACACACTTACTTTATAAATAGTCCTTTAAAATATACACTTCCTATCACATTTGTTTTACAAAGGACGAAGACTGGAAACTATTGTCACTAAAAGATCGCTGTTCATAATGTAAAAATAAACACAATACTACCCGAGCCTTTCCTGCTCAAGCGATTCTTTTCACATCCATCCATCTTCTCCAGTGATATGCCAACAGAGCTCAAATCAATGGTGTGGTTTATTCTTTTCCCCACAGCATATCGCTCTGTCCGTCTTCCTCCCAGACTGGGTACGTCTCTCTCCCTTCTGTATGAAGCACCTGCAGAAATACGCCCTCAGTGTTCACCAGCAGCTGAAGGAGGCCTTGGCCGAGTACTCCAACAAGGAGGAGTAGTGAATGACGAGCTGCCTGCAGTCTTTAAAAACTATTACAAAAACGCTCAAATTATAAAGAAAGATGTGAGAATCGTCGGCCTTTCTGAAAATGCAGCGCTCTTGGACGTTGGACTACCTGCAGTACTGAGACATTACCATGGGGAAATGGTCATTCATCAAGTTGGAACTTGATGTGGAGCGAAGTCATTTTCCACATCAAAGACCATTTTTATAAATGTGAACTTTGGCGTGGGTTTGACTCTAAAATCTAATCTGTGCTTAAGAACATTTTATAAATGCGGCCTCAGGTTTATTGTCAGATTCAATCCATAGGAACAGCACATTGAGGGGACCTCTGACCTTATTTTTACATGAAACACTATACATAGTATAGTATAATAGCACTTTTACATGGTATGTATCAGATAGTTAATAATAATGACATTTTATTAGCAGAATGCTCAAGAGTTGCTTGACATGCAAGTAATAATAGGTTAAAACAGCCATTTAAGAGCAGGGAGTAGGGAGGTAGAAAGGGGGCCTGGTTATGGGGCTTTGTGGATGTTGAGAACTTGAGAAGAATTCTTTTACAGTATATAATCTGTTGTGGCAGGCAGCCAGTAGGGTTGTTTGAGGAGAGCGGGATGTGGTCACAGAAGAAGGGGAGTGAGCAGTGGGGTATACTACGAAGCACGTTAGACATATCTATGTAGACATATCGAGGCTTGACAAAGCCTTGACTCAGGGGTATACGTTAAGTGATACTACGATTGCAGTTATGTGATATATTTGTCAAACTAGGCTTTCAGCTCAGATCTGCGCGCGTTCTCGGTGTTGGGATGACTTTGTCCAATCGTGTAAGGTGGAGACGCACAAGACCGCCTCTATTTAAAAACAATTACTTCCGCATTCATGAGCGATAGCTTAATCTACACTGCGGTCATTTTTTGTGTCTAACCTTTAACATCAAATAAATCAATGGTCATCAGTTGTTGTATAGTATGCACGTCCATAGTGTGATATTTGCACACACAGCACTATTAAAGCACATTCGAGATCCAAAATGTTAGTAAAGGCGGAGTTCCACCTGTAAGATATATAACAGAATCCTACACGTGAGATAACTTCGTTTTTAAGACAATTGATTGGTCAGTGTACAGTAGATTACACGATTTGAGCTATAATTTAGCACATAACCTCCTCCCGACCAGGTTTGGTTGACAGCATAAGATACCATGGTGATATAGCGACACTAAAACAGATCCACTTTCGTGTCACAGCATAGCCTGGCTTTGAGCGCAACATACCTCGCTAACCCACTAATGGAGATTCGTAGTACACCCCACTGGCCTGCAGCAGAGTGCTGGATGTGTTGGGGTTTATTTTAAGACTTTGGATGATGTACTATAGAGGATGCTGTGGCAGTAGTCCTGTCTGGGAGTGATGATGAGGACCAAAGATGTGCTATGTTATTTAGATGAAAAGGTTAGTTCTGGTGGTTACCCATGACAACTGTGCGAAAGACCAAAAAGCTGTTTTAACTTTTTTTAAAAAGTTTTACGTTGTTTTCTATTACTACATTTGTTATGTAGGAAAATGTGCCATGGTGCAGAAAAATGGTCTGGTGTTTTCAGACTCAAGATCTGAAATGCTGTGTGTGTGTGTGTACATGCAAAAATCTAACACATGAAGTATTTAAATGATTTTCATTGGATTGTATGATTATATTTTTGACTAATCTCAAATTCACATTGTATATGGACTGAAGTGCTTTATAAGCTTGTTAAATATTATATGTAAAATAAAATACATATTAAATCAGAATTTCTCTCAGGTTAATTGCAGAGACAAGTCTGTGCTGTATACAGTTGTTCCTCTGATATAAATGTTCCACGGTTCTCGGTCTCAGTTTCAAGATGAATTAAAACACAGCCACTGTGGTACCCAACAAACATCATAACCAAAAAAAATAAAATAATAAAGTATAACATTTACAAACACTGCACTTTCAGGTAACAGTTTCTTTGCAGTTCAATGAAACGTCAACAACAAAGAAATAAACCAAACAAGTATTTTACAATACAACATATTTTTCCATATAACAAATGCATCATGTCAAATGCTTGCTTGGATGCAAAACAAATCTTTGGTCTCATTAACACAACATTTGCTCCCTTTTGAAACTTATACTTCAGTACCATTCAATACATTTCCATATTCCCTTAGCTTCCTTGACAATGTGCTCAAGTCAAAATATAGTGGTACATACAGTAGGAACCTGGAAAACTGTTTTTCACTGACCAGCTATTATGTTTTATCTCCGGTTCTGGTTCCCCGTGAACAAAGTAGGACCGGTCAAGCAGATCAGGGAAAAGAGACGAGCAGGTAACTTCAAACACTTTGGCACCACGTGGTTTTGCTGATTTGAAAATTACGTCCAGTGCTTCAAACAGCGGGCTATCATTTTAAGAAACACGATAGAGTAGTTCTAAACCTGTTTATACAGGTATTTTTCAGGAGAATGAGGTGGTAAGTAGCTATTACTTAAAATGACTATTTATTTTAGATTGCTCAATATTCATATACTGTACGCATGTTACCTGGTGCATCTAAAGGGAAAGAAACAGCAAGATGTATAAGCTGAGACATTTTAAAATATCAAGTACTGGAATGAAAAACAAAATGACACCTCTAGAACTGTGATGAAAATAAGTCGGTGCAAAAGAAGTGAATGCAGTCCGAGGCCTCTGTAACATACTCCGTGAACTGCCAGCAAATTCATACCAAACATTTTTTGACTGGCCATTGTCGGACTTTTGCAAAAAGTTGACAGTAAATTAAACCTTTGGTAAGATGATTTTGGCCAACAATACACATCGTGACAACGGAACTCACTCTACACAGACACATGGCAATACCAAATGTGCACTAATTGACAGGAAGAGTACAGTAACTGCTCACAGCTCAGTGCATGTAACACGTGTAAGTCCATGAATCAAGAGTGTGGGCCCGAGGTCCCTTGACAGGGTGTCCAGCTGGGTGAGGTACTGCTGATACTGACTGGACACGGCAGGTGGACGCGGCAGATACAGGAAGCGCACAGACGCATCTGCGCTGTGCTCTCTCAGCAGTTCGTTAACCGCAGACAGGAACTCCTGGGTGACCGGAGGGGGTGCTCTGGTCAGGTTGTCCAGGTCCCCCAGGTGGCCGTCTCCTCCTGCGCCCAGCAGCTTGACCACCACGTCCCAAGCCACAATCCTGATCTCGGCGCGGATGCGCAGCTTGTCGAGCAGCTCGCGGAAGCTCTGTTCCTTCTCTGTCCAGCCCTGGTCATCCTCCGATGACAACGACGACGGCTGGGCCCTGATGCACAGGAAGATACGCAAGCGCGCCCGGCGCCACCCGCTGGCCATGTTGAGCACGCACGCCATTTGCAGCAGGAAGAGGCTGCAGACGTCGGCATAGCCGTCGCCTGTGCTCGGCCGCAGCAAGTTGAGGGGCCACACGTCGATAGTGTGTCCGGCGCCGTCCCCCCGCAGGCCCTTGCCCTCGGAGGGCAGCAGCTGGTGGAAGTAGCGGCCGAGGCACACGTTCTTGTTCATCTTGATGGCGTCCGAGATGATTCCCACATACTCGTCTGGGGAGAGCGAACGCGGGGTCACTTCGTCGCGAACCGGCCCGAAATGCGCCTGTAGGGACGGCAGATCCACTCCAAAGTCGTCGCCCTCGTTGATGGAACAGTCGTTGCCGCTGCCACAAAACACGGGGTCCTGTAGGAAGTAGTCGTCCGGATAGGAGTTGTCATAGAAACCCATAACAAGAGTATTGGGCTTCATACCACCTGGAGAAGGAAAGAGAACAAAATAACATAGAGTGTGAAATTAAACTACATGTAAATGAATAACTTGACAGGGTATTTCTAGGGTTTAACTCAATGATGAGCAATTACACCGGTGATTGAAACTATCCAAAATTGTGTCCAAACAAGATGGGTTTTTTTTCATAACTGTTTATTCTAAGGATATGCAAAAAAGGCCAGACCAATGTATTATGCATAAACCTATCTGAATTATGCATAATACTTTACATCTGGTTGTTGTTTATATTTCACTTTGTTAGGTTTTGTATGCTGCTTTGGACATACAGTAAGCACCACCCAAAACCCTAAACAATGCATTACGCACGAAGAATAACATAACGTAAACAATGCATTACGCATTAAATTAACATAACATAGAAGGCTTAACACCGTAGCACAGATCATTTCTTAGGGTAAGCCTGTCTAGGAAAAGAATTAAAAACACACACCCAAAGTATTTTACTGTAACCAAAATGAGATGCTTTTGCCTTGTTCCAGCTATGTACCAGATGTTTGGCCCAACAGGCCTGTGCAGCTCACCCAGTCCAGTGATGCGCAGTAGGTGCTGGGTCCCTTGTCGTACGGAGGGGGACAGGGTGAGGTCAACGAAGGCCTTCACCCCCAGCTTATCCACCAGACTCAGCCAGAAGTTGTACTGCTGCTGGACAGGGTCCGAGGGCAGAAGGTCTGAGGGGGGATGGGAGAGAGGTGGTGAAACAAGGTGATGAAAAATCTCTCCCAGCCTACGACCATAGCAAAGTGACCAGTCACTACGACCATAGCAAAGTGACCAGTCACTTTTGGTATCTGTACGGGAGGCAAATAGTTCTTACCCTTTAAATAGTGACGTGAATAACTGCATCAAACCAATGCAGTGATTGAGATTAGTAAGCTACTGTAAAACCATAGTGGCTGTTGCTATGCTTAAGGTTTTTGTTTGTGATCATAGATTTTACAGTACTTGCATTCAAAGGGAAAGAGGTAAGAAGCTGTTCCTATGATCCTACATTCCTTTGAAGTAACTTCACTGACTTCCACTGTCAGGATTGTGTTCTCATTATCTTAATTATATTAATATTTATTATATACATTAATTAATATTATATACATCATGTCAATACAAGCACATTTACAGGCAACCCTCTAGTGTACAACATCAAATCTGTCCCGTCCACAGGTGTGTTGCCAGGTAGAAATGCCCCTCTCAGCCCTGCAGCATTACCCAGATCCCCCAGCTGCACGTGGCCCAGCACGTACAGGCCGCCCTTCTTCAGCTGGTTGACAAAGGTGATGAGTTGGCTGGACGAACGAGGGTTGGCCACCATCAGCAGCACCTGCGGACGCCAGAACTTCACATGGTCCTTGCGCACGTCCAGCATCAACAGATACTTGCGGACCTGATTAAAGGGGGACAAGAGGAATGGGTTCAGATGAACGTGCATACAGAGTCCCCAAACCTGTTTACCAATTATACTTAAAAAGGTACACTACGTAAGATTTGTACCTTAATATAACCTCTACGAACAAACTTGTAATAGGGGAATCGTTCACCTAGCATAGCCATAAAGCATAGCCATTACAAGTTGCAAATGAGAACCAGCCTTGCAACTTCAAGCATCTTCGACCCGGACACATCTCGCGAGAAATAATGAAACCTCGCAAAATCATATCTACCTTGTCAGTAGATATAGCTCTTTGGAGATAGTTTTTGACTGTTGTTAGTCCTTAATCTCCAAAAGAAAGGCATATTTATTGCAATGTTTTTTTAAATACTTTTAATACTGTATTTTTAAACACAAAACTACAAACAGAAAGTGCAAGTCTTTTTATCTATTTTTAGACACCTGTGCTAGCAACTTTAGCTTATAAATAAAATAATGATAAAATAATTAATACAAATTATAAAAACAAACAAAAAAACATAAAACATAAAAACAGGTAGGTATATGTGTGTGTTTCACACCAAATAAAAATATTTTTCTCATAACTTTTTTAAACCTGGCAAACTAGGCGTCAGGTTTAAGAAAGCAACACCATTGGATTTGTAAATCAAAATTTCAAAAGGCCATGGCTTGAAAGTGGTCAGAGATAAAGTCCTACTGTAAATGTAAATATCTTTGACTATAAACAAAAGTTTATGAAGGAGGTAAATTTACCCATCTAATTTACCACTGGATGACAAGCACCTCAAATTATGTACCTTTCAGTAAATACTGGATGAACATATTTGAGCAGGTTTAATTTCTTTTTTGTCATATTACCCACATAACACAGGAAAACATATCAGATGTATACCAATAGTAAACTATTACTAGCTTATAACCACAAGGCCTACAATAAAGTATCCTGGTCAAATCAGTTCCTATCGCGGGTGACTTTGTAGTTCTTCAGAGCCCTACTAGCCCTGTTGTCTGTACCACGTTCATTACGGACACCATCATCACGATTACCACTGCAACCTCCAAGCTATGTTGGGCAGAGGGTATACAATGGTACAAAGCATACAAACCCAGAGGGTAAGCATGGTATGCTTTTTGGACACCGTTGTATACTGTACGCAAAGACGCACCTCCATTCACAGACGCACCGTGACCATCACTGTCAATAGACGATTGATCATAATCTCCAAAAGGATATTCTCCTTCAGAATCTCCTTTAACAGAGTTGTCTATAATGACCTAACATTACGCATTTGTGCTACATTGCACTGTACAGTATAAGAGTATATGAGAGTAATGCTCTCTGTTCCTGTGATAGTTTTGGGTCTTTTAAGAGGGGTCTAAAGGCATATCTGTTCAACATGTACTTAGTTCATTAAGCGCTTCTTATGCTTATTTTGTTATTGTATTGTTATTGTCTTAATTTGTTCCCTGTTAAATTTAAGTATTATATTGTTTTGTATTTGTATGTTGCTTTGGACAAAAGCGTAACCATAACCATAATATGTTTTAATTCATGAACCACAGGCCAAGCAGCATTTCAAGTATACATAAACAGGGCTGCCAACTTTTCAAAAAACCTTGGAGTGAGATTTGGTGGAGCCAACCAAAATTTTGCTGCGGAAATGTTTGTTTGGCTCATTCAGCATTATACCATACAGTAAAAAAAAAACGTACATCAGTGGTTCTCAGGTGTAGGGACCAGGCATGGACGGATTATGAACTTTCGGGCCCTCTGGGCCCACATGTATTAAGGGCTCCCCACTAATTGTCGCATTTGTTTGATGTGATTTCCTGTATTCTGGTGCATTTTGGTAGCTTAGAAATCTAGACACACCCTAGCGGCAGCAAATTACATTTGCTTCCAGGGCTAGTCTAGCAACTCTCCGTTGGCTTGTGAGCTCGAAAAATTAAACTCCTATCAGGCCAATCAAATCGTCTATAGAGTCGTTAGGGGGTCATAACATAATGATTGATGGCAGAGTTGCAACGGTTTGGCTTGAATTCCCTGCTACTTGAAAACAAAGAAGATGGATATTGCTGTTGGCCAACAGTGTGACACGAGTTAAGCTTGTTTTGAGATGGCAAAAGTTTGAACTAGGCAACTAGCTCCGCTGGTGGGAAAACGCATGGGACTCAGTGCTGTCCTATTGCGTGCAGAGGGAATTTGAAAGACAACCGATTATCCCGCCCCTCGGACTGAGCACTGCGAACGGTGAGTGCCCAGACCCTACATTTTAATGTAGGTCTGGCTCGTCAGGCTAGCATTTTGGGGATGACCAATACTAAATTCATAGCCTACATCCTGATGTGTTGATATTGAGGCAATGATTCCATGCAAAGGCTTGGGCTTCAGGGCCCCCTGACACCTTGGGTCCCTGGGTCTGGGCCCGGAAGGCCTGTGAAGTAATCCATCCCTGGGACCAGGGTCCCAAAGTTAAATGAACATTGGTATCAAAGGGATCTAGCCTACTACTAGGACCATGGGCGTCAGAGGCATTGTGAAAGTGGGTGGGACATTTCAGAGGGGGGGTATGGGGGTCCTCCCCCAGAATTTTTTTTTTGGACTAGATGCAATTTCCTGAATTCTGGTACATTTTAACAGGTTATTTAGATACTTCTATATAACAAAATAAAGCCAGCCTACGAAATTAATAAAAAATAAAATCATGCATAATTTAAAAATAACTCAATAGGCTACTTGGCTAGGCAATAAGGTTTCCATTACAGCACCGCAGATGTTCAATGAACGCATGAAAGCAGATGGTTTGTTTGAAATCCCGACACTCTTTCAACTACATGGAACGTAATAGTGATTATCAAATACCTCCCCAGATTTCAGTGCCCATCAGTCCCAACATTTAACAATATAATCAAACAGTCCAAAAGTAAATTAAATATCAAACTAAACCGAAAATGTCATGCTTTTGAAGGCCTACCAGTATGCCGCTCCAAGAAACGCATGTCTCAAAATAAAACTCGCATAAGAAATAAAGGGCTGTCTCGAATACAATCCTGCCCCTAAAGGCCTGTACTTTGTCGTAATACCCCAGCCATAATTTGAGGATTTACAGTATCTAAGTAGAAAAACTGGCTTCAGATATCCAACAGAGTGAATAGAGATTGTGCAGTCTTAGCTGTGGTTAGTGACGTGATGCTGTTAATGGGGAGTTTTACATAGGCTAGCGTAAACCTATAGGTTATTATTTATTTGGCGTACCTATAAGGCCTATAAGGATTTACCTTATCAAAAGTGAGGGGGATGACTGATCTCTTCAACACTGCGGTGGATTTGGCGCTCGTCACTGTGTGTGTGACAGAAGAGGAATGGGAGAATGCGTGTAACAAAAAAAAAAAAGCTTATGAGCGATTTACGTGCAAATGGGAGAATCCAATGAAAATTGCAATGAAGCACTAAACAGATGCTGAAAACAGCACTGGTATTTCGCACGGCAAAAGTGGGGGGGTCCAAACTAACCATTTTAAAAAGTGGGTGGGTGTTTTGTAAGAATTTAAGAAATGTTTGTATATTTTAACTTTTAAATGCATCAATCAGGTGCACTTTCAAAATAAATTCAGAGGTCAGACTTGCTTATTTTTATAGAAATATTTGTGCTGTAGCCTAAGCTATTTTGCACTTCAGAATTACAACCATGCACACACAGGTGGAATAGTTATGGTGATATTGCAATAAGTTCACAACCACAAAAACATATGCTACATTTCACAGTTCAGAAATTCTCAAAAATGTGTGTACATTTCAGCACTCCATGAAATTATGCAGAAGTGGCCACCTGTGTTATTCACACTACTACATTACATTTAGCAGACACTTCTTGACCAAAGTGACTTACATATGTCAGCTATATTACAAGGGATAACATTGTCCCCGGAGCAACTTGGGGTTAAGTGCCTTGCTCAAGGGCACAACGGTGGAAGCCGGGAATTGAACTGACAACTTTCAGGCTACTGCACGCTAGCCCAGCTCCTTAACCACTACACTACCACCGCCCCATATTCAGCTAGTTTATTTAAGATAATATATTGGTCATTGT
This sequence comes from Alosa sapidissima, assembly GCF_018492685.1. Lineage (NCBI taxonomy): Eukaryota > Metazoa > Chordata > Actinopteri > Clupeiformes > Clupeidae > Alosa > Alosa sapidissima. The sequence continues at coordinate 33,889,018 of NC_055961.1, read as the reverse complement.
AATGGCCATAGCCTATAGCTTACATGCTATTCCTTTTTCAGGATGTACCCATATCTGCATGATGTGAATGTTTGCATATGGCTTAAGTCAGGCTTTATATCAATATTTGTGTCTCGTTATTTGATTTTCTTCATATGTTTGCATTAATGTCACTAGGAAGCATGCCAATATAAATACAGTATATTCATTTATCTGTAATGGGATTGGCTGGAACCTGACAATATAAGAACCATGATAGTGGGATAATCTATGGCTGAGCAATTTACAAATATTTTAGTGAAATATTTAACCGAGAGTAATGGGTGTGCACTGTGTGCAAAATGCAAATATGATTAACCTAAATTGCACGTCGGTTCAATGTTAATTTTCTCGCGAACCATTTATCACAGCAACTTGGCGCTAATATCATTGGAAAGCTCACGTTCACCTGCTGTGTGATATCATATGTATAAGTTTAGTTTAGTTGAACCTCATCTGCCAGGTATTTGACCTACCAGGTTGACAGTTCAGCGTGAAAAATACTCAATAATACTCACAGCATACCTGAAGCCGGGGAAATGCGCCTGGGATGGCTTCTGAAGTAGCATCGCAAATGAGAGAAAATTTAGAAAATTCCACAGACAGGGGGTGCTTTTGAACCCTCTCACCGTCTCTGAAAGCATAACGGTGGCTCAACAGGTAGATCTATAGATAGGCTAAACTCATTTTTCAGGCATCTGACCGACCGGGTTGACACTTCAGCTTGAGAAATCGGGGGTGTGGCGTGTGAGTGTGTGAAACTAATCAAATGCGTGTGTCTCACGGCCAATGCGTGAGAGTTGGCACCTATGCATAGATAAGAGGAACAGCAATTGTGAAATTCAACAGGATGTGATGACAGAATGTGATGAAATAGTTTGATTTAAATATTCATTCATTGTCTGTTCATCACATGCTCGCTACTCATTGCATTCTGTCTATTCCTCATGTGTTTGTGTATATATATATATATATATATATATGTATATGTGTGTGTGTCACCTGATGAAAGATGAGTGCTTGGCTGATATAGCCCCAGCTGCTGGTGGGGGAGCGGTAGTGCAGGAAGAGCAGCAGCAGCAGCAGCAGCACGATGCTGGCAGAGGAGTACACCGGGTTTATCACAAACATCATCACCAGACAGCTCACGATGCCCAGCAGACACGTGTGCCACGAGAAGAACTGGAACGTGGGCCTGTAGCAGAGAGAGAGAGAGAGAGAGAGAGAGAGAGAGAGAGAGAGAGAGAGAGAGAGAGAGAGAGAGAGAGAGAGGAGAGAGAGAGAGAGAGAGAGAGAGAGAGAGAGAGAGAGAGAGAGAGAGAGAGATGAGAAACAGATGGCTAGGCAGGCAAACAGAACCCATTCATTAGAGTTTCAGAGCCTATAAAGCAAATCCGCCTGAACCTGAAAGATAAAAGGGGGTAGTCTAAACGGCGTATACCCACAGCACAAGACTCTTCTCAAATGAGAATTATAGTACCAACACACAAGTACACATAGGGTAACTGATAGTATGGGCCCGAATTCAATTAAGAGGTAATGTGCAAAGTCTGTCAATGAGTATGAGTATGGTATGCATGAACTAACGCTAAAGCTATGTGGGATTACTGAGTTGAACCACTGATGTTTGTGCTTCATATCTTGCTGATGGTATTAAATTCGCTAGATAGTTTTTGCCTCGTTGTTATACTAGCTTAAGTTAGACTTTGCCCGTCATTTAGATGAGCGCCCCTATAACTATAAAGTCACAGCTCACTGTCCATTGAGCCTGAGGTTGTTATGGACATGTGTAACGTGAGCACCTGAAGTTGGGGGCGGAGGCCCACTCCAGAGCGAGACATGCCAGGTCCACCGCCGCATAGGCAAGCAGATAAAACACCGTCACCAGGCCTGCAATGACGTTGAGCTCAGCAGCAAACACAGTGCACTGCAATAAATACAAATGTTTAGTGCCCATATAAATCAACCGCAGGAGTTCACATAGCCTCAGTGTGCAGCAAACACTCAGAACACAGTAGTGATCCAACATCAGATTTTACAACTGACAAAACAGTATACTGTAGGGTGTGAGTAAACACCTTACTGATACCAACCTTATCAGACACATTATATGCATAAATATATCCTTTCTCTTAACTCACCTGCACACATGAATACAAGAGTTAACCCTCCCGGCTCGTCAAACCCCCGTAAACATGAGTGTGGAGGGAAACGGGAGCAACACTAAGTGTTTGTGTATGTATGTTGTGTGCGTGAGTGTATGTAAAGCCAAAACCAAAAGAAACGGCACCAGACAGATTCCCCAGGTAGATGGAGCTTACCTCGTCTCAGGGCCGCTGCCTTCTCGCGGAAGAGCCCGCGCGGTTCTTTGTCCTCCTTCCGAGGATGTGCAGTTTTTAGTTTGTTTAAAAACTTGGTGTATTCCCAGGTATTTCCCGTGTACAAGTGTGTGCTGGCGTTGGCGTAACCCGGCGTGGATATTAGGCAACTCAGCGACGTACTGAAAACAAAACTATATGGCTAGCCAAAAACAACGCAAAACCCGTCGCTCATTCAAAGGGACACCCTCCAATCCTGGAGAAACTTGGTAGGCCTCTGGCTGATCACACCAGGCCAAAAATATGAAAGAACCAACATCCACCGCCATCTTCAGAGTCAACACAACTCCCCATTGCGAAACGCCATGTTCCCAAAACCCAACCCAACCAGCAGGTGCCCTCGTCGCAGTCAATTAAGGGTGTAGCCCCACCCCCTGAGGGACCGTCAGCCACACGTAGTTGTTGTGTAGCAGGTGCCATTAAAAATAAACAAAACAATCAGTATCAGTGTGTACCTGGAAGTAGCTTATGTATTTTCGTAACAATACCTGTACCAGTCCCCATGTGTACAGCACAGCCATCCAGGGGTTTCCTGAGCTGGAGGTGATGGTAGCTGGGGCCAGTGGCAAACCTGTCACGACACATAAACATCACAACTTTAACACAAACATAAACATCAATGAGCATTCCATGACACCATCACTTTAGTGCTTCCTCTGGGTGCAATATAAATAAAGATTGAATTGAACTATATTCTAGAGAACTCTAGACAATAATGGTTAGTGCTTCAACCTATACGAGCCTAGGTCCAACAAGAACCCAGACTCCATTCCAATAAGAACCCAGGCTCCATTCCAACAAGAACCCAGGTTCCATTCCAACAAGAACCCAGGCTCCATTCCAACAAGAACCCAGGCTCCATTACAACAGGAACCTAAGCTCCATTACAACAGGAACCCAGACTCCATTCCAAGCTGATGTTATTTCTCGGCCCCACTTCCCACCTTCTGCCCAGCCACTTTGTGTCAATAAAAATCTAGAAAACGCTTCAAAAGTTAACACCCCCCCCCACACACACAAACACACACACACCTCCCTCGCTCCTCATTTATCTACTTGTACTGACCGAAGAGCTTGTCCAATGCCAGAGCGTGAAGGATGCGCGACGCTCCAATCAGAGCACACATAGCAGCAGAGATTGAGGCGCAGTACACACCAATCAGCACAAACGGAGGCCATACATTAATGCGCTGGAAGAAGCCATAGTCCCCAATTAACAAAGCCCTGGAACAAGAGTGAAGGAGTTATTAGTCACTGATGTAAATCTTGTAAATCATGTAAACCCTAACTTTATACCGTAACTTTCATGTTGCGTTATAATTAATTCATGTGAGGGGTACCTTTCACAGGTTGAGCTGACCAGCAGGAAGAGGACCACATACACAACGAAGGTGTAGAGAACAGCCAAGATTGTGCCTTTCGGAATCGACACACTTGGGTTCTTTAACTCGCCTACATGGAGAAGTAACAGGAATGTTCAAACATTAGAGGTGCTATGAAATCAATTTCACTTAGATGCGAATTCAAAATAAAGACGTGATGCGGCGTCTGTGTGTGTGTGTGAAACAACGAGCAATAAATAGCAGAAGGGAAGTTTGTCGGTTGACATCTGGTCATCGTATCATTTTTGGTTATCAAAACAAGGAAGAGAAAGGAGAAGGGTAAGTAATGTACCTGACATGTTAGCACCTGCCATGATTCCTGTGCAGCTGGTGAACATGACAGCAAAGACAGTGGAGAAGGACATCTCCTTGTTTGTACTATAGTCAGTAGAGTAGCCCGCTGGAAGGAGAGAGAAAGGAAGGATTCACTTTAAAATGTAGATGAGAATTCATGAGAAACCTCCATCCTCTTTAATTCACCCTACCCTCTCTTCTCTTAATCTTTGCTTAAAGCCTATGACCTGTGCTCTGCACAAGTCAATCATTTTCCCCAGCCCACAATATTCAAAACAAGCATTTCACACTATGTTCTAGCCCTTTGAAATGGTTTATCAAAGAGCTCCAGGTGACTTCTCCTCCCCTTTCTACACCCTCCTCCTTCCTCCTCCTCACTTACGGCCCAGGTTGTCCCGCAGCGTGGTGCCGTTGAATCCCGTGTAGCTGACGTTGTAGCTCAGCGACTGGCTGTGGTTGTTCCCGCCGCTGGGGTGGGTGATGGTGATGGTGCGCGGCTCCACCACCAGCGGGCTGATGAGGATGGAGATCAGGGCACCGGTGACCACGATGAGAATGAGGAAGGCCGCGCGTGAGTAGATGTGCGCCCCCACCAGGCACACCAGCAGGCACAGCAGCAGCGCCACAGAGCCGTACAGCACCGTGTACCAGTAGCCCTGTGGCAGCACCCGCAATCCACCCACCTGGCCAGACGCTGGAAGAGAGGTGCACAGACAAACAGACGGACGTGAAGGACTCCTGTGTGCTCCAACCCCTCCAAAAGCAGAGGTCGGGACTCTCAGTACTATAGGCCACTTCACACGACTAAACAAAATGAAATAGCTGGAGCACACAAGCTTGATTGATGAACATGCATGGCATCCAAATATTAGCTGTTTGCACCCAAAAAGAATACTGGATTCAGTGGTGTGGTTGGCCATTTGGCTGACGCTTTTATCCAAAGCAACTTACAGATATCAATTAGTTACAGGGCCCGTCTCCCTGTGGCTGTTCCTGGCTGCTCCAAGACATACAGTAGCTGCATGGAACCCCATAATTCAGTGAAAACAGTTTTGGTGCGTTCAAATTTGGAAAACAGTGGCAAACTTTGGTGGTGAACACGTTTTCTTTGAACAGTTAAATTTGAACGATTTGGTGGTAACATTTCATTGTAACGGTAATTGCATTGTTGCCTTCGTCAAACTCACGTCCAGTTCCACTGTATGTTCATGGAGAAGAACTACCTCCTCAGACTGTTTGTCGAAAACCCAAGGCTAACGGAAAACTGTTTGCAAATGTTTGCCTATGTTTGTGAATTTGAACGCACCTCCGTTTTGGTGGAGGGGTATGTTTGTTTTGAGTTATGACTAACCTGGATCTTGACCAAAAACGGCAAGCAAGGCTTCCACCAGTCCGAGGATATAGACCCCACAGGCACAGACTTTAGCCAGGAAGAACATGAGGCCGATGCTACCGCCAAACTCTGGACCCAGTGACCTGCTGATCATGACTGACATGTCTTAGTTAAGGTGAATCAACCATTCTCAAATCACTCTTATAAGTGGCTACTGGAACAACAATGCATGTTATCTGATCATGGGGTGGGGGGGGGTCGGACAACAACATCCTAACTCAGGAAATGGAAAGGCTTAAAGGTGAGGTTCTCAACCTTGGCAAAAGTTTGTTGGTGACATTCAAGCTTAATCCAAAACACATACAATCCAATAAACCATTCCCTGCAAAAACGGGATGACTAGTAGCTCTGTGCATAAGATGTACATCCAGAAATATGTTGGGTGCTCTTGGACAGACGGGGAAAACAAAAAACATTCTACAAAAGAGAGCAATCCAGGCACGCCAAGGAGGGTAAAACACAAGGAAGGATGACTTATGACTGAAGGATGATAAAAAGCCTTTGTTATGGCTACATCAATTAAAAAAGCCAACATGTCTCGACCAATCACCTGGTCTTGTTCAGGGCTTAACATGAATCACAAGGCTGGAATGGCCTATGGCTCAGTCCGAACCACTTGGTTTGTTCCCCATTTACAGAGTCAGGACTGTGCACAAACGCCTGACAGAACACAGGACAGACAGCTAGAGGAATGTAAGGAGAATTAAAGTGAATCTGATGAATAGTTAAATGGATGATAATCAAGGACTAAACCTTTAACAGTTCTTCCAGAGCATTAAGTGGGCTACGGCTAGTGAGGTGGGGAGAGATGGTGGTAAATTGTCATGCCTACATAATGTCACATTCAACAGCTGGAGCAAAAGATACAGTATGCTCCCCCTCCCTGGACAGCTCCGTTGGTGGAGATGGCACAGATTGACAGGATTGTCAAGGAGATGATGAAGTACGCCACAGCCAACATCAAGAAGCCTTGTAGGAGACCAGCATGGCCAACAACAAAACCTTCAAAACACAACAGAGCACCAACTGACAGCCATGCAGAATGAATTATTACATCTGTGTTTATAATAAAGCATGTCTAATTCTCATGTCAACCAATGCAGTCATTTTTCACCTTTTCTAAACAAATAATTGTTCTCTGCATCGACTCATCTTTTTGCAATCTTTTTTTTTTAAATAGTGTTATTTTCAGTTCCCGTACACATATAATCACCAGGTTCTTGTCTATCCATTGTGCTCCCAGCTTTCTTCACTTACCAGTCCTTAGAAATAGTACAATGCTGAACATAGAGAGGATGGTGGGCACCATCACACCAAAGAAAGTGTTAAGTTTGCGGTTAGAGGCTTTGGGGGGAGTCGTGCTGTGATCTGCGAGAGCGTCTCGTGATGCGCGGCGCGAAGTCGTCTCTCCATCGCCAACCACACTGAACACCCCATGGCTAAGGAGCGGAGTGTTCTCGTTGGCCATGTTGACCTAAAAAGAAGGAAGTTCACAACAGTTAACCTTTCCTAGGGATTTCCATTCTTCATCTCAGACTAGGCGAATATCATATTACAGTTTAAGCCAAGTAGGCCTAGGCCTAATTATATTGCATATTGGTTTTAGAAAGTATACATGGTAAATCTATGTTCTTACACTCACGAAAACCGTAAACATTTCGAGCAGGAAATGGCGGAAGCGCAGTCACAGAAACAATTCACAATGAAACTATTTAAAAGTACGTTGACTGTACGTAAATTAATCATATTGCGTCCATCTACCTTTGACTAGGCCAGGTAGGTGTAAAAGGCAGATAAATTGGGCAACTGTCACTAAACGACTTTGCTAAAAAGTTTACTAAAACACGAAAGTTTGTCTAACCTGTAACTATAATGCAAAGTGGCATTAATTTCAGACCACCAGAACGCCTATTAAAAACTGCGACCTAGCTGTCCTGTCTCTCCAAAACATCCCAATATCAAATCTGCCTGCTTCTGCCTCGGACACGCTATATAGCAGCATCTGGACTTGAACAAGGCGCACTTTTCGTTGAGTCAATAAAGAACCGCAATCTACAGGAACAGAAACGTTGCATAGCGTCTCTATTTCATACAATGCCATGCAGTAACTTGACAGACTGCCAAAGCGCCCCTGAGTTGGCAAAGTAGCGCGTCCACAGAGTCACATTACCTGTATCCGTGAGTGTGTCGAGCAGGGAGGACTGCTTTGAAATTGACTTCCGTCCTAGTCAGTTTCACACAATCCAGCGAAGAAGAGTGAAATCAGCAGACTGAGAGCTAGCTAAGTAACCGTGAGTTGCTTTAGCCTATGTGCGAGTTAGTTTAGGCTAAATGAAAATGTAAATACACTAATAAAGCGGTCAGATGACTATTAACATAGACGAAATTCGAGTAATAAATGCGTGTGGTGAATGTTGGTAGCTACAGCCGGGTGTGACATTCCTTCCTCTTTCTGAATAAATAGGTTATAAGTTGTCAAAAAGGCCTACTGGCCCACTACTTTTCTCTTTAACATCTGCTGCGATGCATGTATTTGCATATCTCACTCTTGCATCTTGTGCTATGTCGATCACTTTAAACGCTGTTTCGCTACCCAGGTGGAAAGTCACGGGACATTACAGATTGTCCATGTGACTTCTAAAGGGGAGGGGAGTATTGCGTGCGTCTCTGAAACCGATAAGTCAGGAACACAGCATTCAGGGTTGCCAACTTTGGGTGTTTGGCTGGAGTGAGATTTTGTGAAGTCATAGTGCGTGTGCATTTTTCCGTAAACCTAATTTTAAACATGTCTGTCCCCTGACTGGGCACAGACATGAAAAGGGTCCGGCCTGCCCACCTGAAAAAGGTAGCTCAGTAGAAAAAAATTAAAAATAACCCCCCTTAAATTATGACTTCTGGCGAGTTTTGTGGAAAGAAATGGACAGATTGAGACTTATGAATATGTGTATGAGTGTACGTATGTATCAGGGATGGAAATAGCCTAAAATATTTTTGTGGCTGGTGGATTCCAAAGTCTACCAGCCACTAGAGATACAGTATGAACATTTGATAAAAAATCATAACCAAAATGATCATGGTTATTGGTATTATTGCAATATGATTAAAATGTGCTGACTTTTTTTCTAAACCTACCATGAATGTTGGACAGAACTCATAATTGGCCTGCCCTTCATGCCCAGTAGCAACAAATCTAAAGGTCAACAGAACAGCTATAGTGTCATAAAAGTGGTGTGGCTCCTTTAAGACCCAATCCACTGTGAGTTCTGGAGCCATCCAACTTTATCTAACTCTATACTATCCTACATCATCTGATTTTAATATTATGTCTAGGCTATATTTAACATTTAACATTTATTTTCTATTTGGCCTGTTATGAAATTATGCATTGACCAATATAAGCACACTTTTTTAAGACACTTAAATACATGCATGCTTAGCATTTTGTGAAAACAAATCATTATGGCTATATCGACAAACTCTTAGCCATGAGCTATATCCTCTGATTTTAATATTTACACATATGTAGGCCTAGGTATTTAAGCACAGCTCAGTTGTAAGACACTTAAAGCCCAAAATTGGAGACCATATAGAAATTTGCTACCATTTAAAAACCGGATTAGGCTACTCTGGAACGGCGTGTACAGGGGATTGCATTACACCTTTGTGTTCGGTAAGGTCTGCTGTTTATTCTGGTTTACGGTTTATCATGTGTGGAATGAAAAGTTTGAGATATTCCTCCTATATGAATTGAAATGAGCGCAGAGCTATAGTAGCCTAATATGATTATTTCTTTAAAGTTAATTTTCTCGCGAACCGTTTATCGCAGCAAATAGCGGCTATAAAAGATAAGAAAAAGTTATTTCATGTGATGTCTGTTGGTCTAGACATATGTATGCCTTAAACTCGTATCCTGTCATTTAGAAACAATGCTGTGGTCTAGTCTAGTCATCAACAAAAAATGAACGGATTGCAAAAAAAAAAAGAATGGATTTGGCGTGACATTTCTTGAGTGTGCGTGAGATTGGTGCTAAAAGCTTGAGTGTCACAGATGCGTGAGAGTTGGCAACCCTTAGCATTCCTTATTCGATCCCCACCAAAATATTACACTGACAAACCACATATGTAACAGACATGGGCAAATTATGGCATGTTTGATGCCCAATAATCAATGTTTTTTGTCTCAGTCTCACTCATTCGCTAAACTCGCTAAAAATGGATGGGTGTGAAGTGAACTGATAGTAGGCTACAATTGACTGTGCGCATGTACTTGGTATAAATATCTATATATATTCTGAAAGTACATGTTATAAGGATTCCATTTAACCCCCCTTTTACATATCTTACATATCTGCACATCTTTCACAGCCACACAATTTGAAGTTCAACAGTGTATGTCAATGGCAGACATAGTATATGACTCGGTACAGAGTTAGTATGGCCTGGTACCTACAAAGGCGAATTTGGTATAAACATCTATATATATTCTGATATATATTCTGAAAGTACATGTTATAAGGATTTCATTTCACCCCACTTTTACGTATGCACAACTCATTGTTTTCACAGCCACACAATTTGTAGTTCAACAGTGTATGTCAATGGCAGACATAGTATATGACTCCGTAAAGAGTTAGTATGGCCTGATACCTACAAAGGCGAACTTGGTATAAATATCTATATATATTCTGAAAGTACATGTTATAAGGATTCCATTTCACCCCCCTTTTAAATATGCACAGCTTTTTTTTTTATCAGCCACACAGTTTAATTATATTGGTGTAGAAAAAAATAGTATTCTAAGGTGTATTTTCGATTTAAATGTTCAACCCAGCATGCATCACAGCAAGTCAGATCTGCACAGATCTGCATGAAGATGAACACGCCTAATGTTGCAAATTGTGTGTTTCCGTCACTCTGTCTCTTTCGTTGCTCTGATTGGTTTTTGGCCTCTCCTATTGCGTCCGAGGCATTTTGATCGGCATTTTGATGGCTAAACATGCTAACTATGCTAGCAATGCTAACATGCTAACAGATAATGTCTAATAAGGGGAGAACTGCCACTCTCGGAAAACTTCCGGTTTCTGAACTGGTTGCAGTTCCTTCTGTGGTTCCACATGAGGGCGCTCGTCCACGAGTGCAGAATGCATGGAGGTCTATGGAGCTGTACCCCTCAAAATCCACTTTTCTTGGGATATAATTTTTTTTCAAGTAATTTGAGTATTGCATTCGAAAGGGGAGGCAAAGAAAATACACTTGGTTGTGTATTATATTTTTTAAAGTCACTTAATTGTTCTAAAAAGCCTTTCAAATGTGTCAATGATGTCATTCATTAGCACAAAGCTAGCGTGTTATGTGCAACAATGACCCAACCTGTAAGAAATCAAAAGGACATAAGTACTCGTTCATTCAACTTTTGACCTATAACCCATGTTGAAGTTATACAAACTACAATCAAATCTGAGATTTGTCAACGACAATCAGGTGAAAGAGACCAATTTAGCTGTCTAGCTCCATTGACTCCCATTCATTCTGCACTCATGGCGATCGCCCCCAGTGGAACTCTGGTGGAACTGCATCCAAAATTCGGTACAATGGGACTTAATACGGAGTGGCAAGGCTCTCCGTAGACGGGCTCTGATGCTAACCATGTTACTTAGATAACTTAACGTTTTCTAGCAGTTTTGCTAAACATGCTAAAAATGTTAGCAATGCTAACTATGCTAACCATGCTACTTAGCTAACTTAGCTAATGTTTTCTAGCAGTTTTGCTAAAAATGTTAAAATGCTAACTATGTTAACAATGCTAACTAGCTACAGTGGGTAGGAGTCATAGTTGATGACAAGTGTTGACATAGTTGATGACAAGTTAAAAGTTGTTGATAGACAGCTAGTTTAATAGATAGTTTAATAATAGTTTAAAAGTAGACTGTTTAAAAGTTGAATGTATATAGTTTAAAAGTTGAATGTAGATAGTTTAAAAGTTGTTGATAGACAGCTAGTTTAATAGATAGATAGTTTAATGATAGTTTAAAAGTAGACCGTTTAAAAGTTAAATGTAAAAAGTTCAGTAGTTTAATGGGTTACATTGTTTAACAGTAGATTATTGTAGTGTGGACTTTTATTTTGAAACAGTTTTGGGCAGAGGAAACAGTTGAATAGGATGTGTAGTCTTAATTGACCCAGATTGTATGCTTAAAGCCTGAGGCTGCAGGTGGCCTGAACACCTGCCATAGGCAATGTTAAGTCTATGGGGATTTTAAAAAAGGTTTTCTTTAATAAGTTTAAAAAGTATACAAGTTTCAAAGTTGAAAAGACATAGCAACCCGATCTGTTTGAAGACCTACGTTACAAAGTTTGAATGAAGTTTCTAAGTTAAACTGTTCAAGAGAAAATGCGTACGGAAAAAGTGGTAAGCGGAATAACAATAACTAGAAAAGCATTTCCTGAAGGAAATACAGTGCATGAAAATGCAAAAATATGAGGTAAAATATCATACAGAGTAAAAACAAACTATATTGGTTGCTAGGTAGGTGAGGTTTAATATAGTTGGAATGACTGAACAGTTAAATAGGTGGATAGTTTAAATGGTTAAATTATTTAGGTAGATAGTTGACGATAACTGACAGTTGGAATGGCTCTAATGTTTGCTAGCAGTTATATTAACTATGTTAACAAAGATAATAATGCTAACCAAGTTACTTAGTTAATTTAGCTAATGTTTTCTAGCAGTTTTTTTTTTAAATGCTAATAATGTTAATGCTGTTAACTATGCTAACAATGTTAACTATGTGACTTAGCTAACTTAGCTAATAATTTATAGCAGTTGTGCTAAAATACTAAGAATGCTAACATGCTAACCATATGACTTAGCTATTCATATTTAGCAGTTATGCTAACTATGCTAACATGCTAACCATGTGACTTAGCTAGCTTATCATTTTTAGTAGTTATGCTAACTATGCTAACTAGCATGCTATCAATATTAACATGCTAACTATGCTAACCATGTGACTTAGCTAACCTAGCTAATCATTTTTAGTAGTTATGCTAACTATGCTAACTAGCATGTTAACAATGATAACATGCTAACTATGCTAACCATGTGACTTAGCTAACCTAGCTAATAATTTTTAGCAGTTTTACTAAAAATGCTAACAATGTTAGCAATGCTAACATGCTAACTATGCTAACCATACTAACTAGCTACAGTGGGTAGGAGTCATAGTTGATGACAAGTGTTGACATAGTCGATGACAAGTTAAATGTTTTTGATAGACAGCTAGTTTAATAGATAGTTTAATAATAGTTTAAAAGTAGACTGTTCAAAAGTTGAATGTATATAGTTTAAAAGTTGAATGTAGATAGTTTAAAAGTTGTTGATAGACAGCTAGTTTAATAGATAGATAGTTTAATGATAGTTTAAAAGTAGACCGTTTAAAAGTTGAATGTAAAAAGTTCAGTAGTTTAATGGGTTACATTGTTTAACAGTGGATTATTGTAGTGAGGACTTTTATTTTGAAACAGTTTTGGGCAGAGGAAACAGTTGAATAGGATGTGTAGTCTTAATTGACCCAGATTGTATGCTTAAAGCCTGAGGCTGCAGGTGGCCTGAACACCTGCCATAGGATTCTAATTGCTTAACGGCCGTATTATGATGTCACAATCGGCAATGTTAAGTCTATGGGGATTTTTAAAAAGTTTTTCTTTAATAGTTTAAAAAGTATAAACGTTTCAAAGTTGAAAAGACATAGCAGCTTGGTCCATTTGAATACCTACGTTACAAAGTTTGAACGAATTTTCTAAGTTAAACTGTTCAAGAGAAATTGCGTACGGAAAAAGTGGTAAGCGGAATAATAATAAGAAGTTGTTGTTGATGTTGTTGCCTTGGAAGAACAGTACAGTGCATTTTCATGCACTGTAATAAGAAGAAGTTGTTGTTGCCTAGGAAGAACAGTTCAGTGCATTTTCATGCACTGTAATAAGAAGAAAAAGTTGTTGTTGCCTAGGAAGAACAGTACAGTGCATTTTCATGCACTGTAATAACAATAGAGCATCACAGTCCCGCCCCTCCTCCGAGAGAGCTTAATTTCCGGAAGTAAATTTCCCATTAATTTCTCCCATTGACGTTTTGGAAAAATCCGTATCTAAAGAGTTTTAAAGCATGTCTTAGGATAATCAGCCAGAGAAAGTCCAAAAAAAGTCAAAGGTACAAGACTGTGTACATATTTTCAATTCCGAGCGAAGGAACTACTCATCCCATAAACCACCGCGCCTCACTGAATAATATAGGCAAACCAAGCGGCAACATTCTAATCTGAACAATGAAGCCTACCCGGAAGTTCGAAAAACTGCAATACATCGAAAATCCGCTAGGGACTGGTCCCAAAAGCGAGCAAATGTCCATAGACTCCCATGTTAAAATGTCCGTTTTCACAGCGTAAATACATGTTTTTAAAGCCTGGTCCCATGGACTTTTATTGTACTTTTTGGTAATTTCCCAGTGCCTGACAACTGTGAGGGGGGTGAATTTTTTTCTAACTCATTAGTTTAGATCACATTTAGATATAAAATATATGAATAATTAAGGGCGTGGTCGGCTTGATTGACGGCTGACGTCGAGGCATACAGCAGCAGAAGTTGCCAGCTGAGTGGAAAGTGGAAACCCTGAAACTTTGACGTCTCAGCCATGATTATACACAGTTACCACATCCTTTCTGAACATCTTTATTCAAAAAGCTGACATAAAATGGTTTGCTAAGCTACTTATTGAAGCCTACTAACCGACACTTTCAGAAGACTTCGTTCCAGTTTTTTCAGGTAAGTGACATTCATTCCACTACTATTTCACGTAGCACTAGATGTTAGCATTATTTAGCATCGAGTGGGCACTAACGTTAGGCTACGTTAGCATCATATCGCCTCAAATAAGTTAATGTTGAAAATGATGACCGAATGGCAGAAGCACACACATACATTTAGTTAACTTGATAAAGTTAACGTTAGTGAAAACCATTGTGCTCCCGTTATGAGTTAGCTTAACGTTGGTCATACTAGCCAGGTGTTAGTCAATGAACAGACAGCTCTAAAGTTAACGTTAGTTCACAAACATACTGGGGCAACAAAGCAAGTTTTCGTCAAAAAACCTTTTGTAAATACGCTCTGTGGGAATGCTTAGTCCATTGACAATTTATACAGTCTTTGGGTTGTCACGTTTAAGATAAAAAAACTTCAGCCGAAGCATTAAAATGCTTGTTGTCGGCTAGCTGAGGCAAAATTGTGAACCGCTATGAACCATTGACCGTATACTTTGAACATGGAGCTGTGATAACAAGCGATAGTTATAACTGACGTTTGAAACTCTTATTGATGCCATTTATTTGTTAAACACAAATTTGAACGAACACTTCTTGTCTATGCAAAGATTCCCTGTAGGTAATCCAGACAGGCTGGGTGCTGGAGAGGGCTCTGGACTCCTAACTTCAATTCTTGTCTGTGCAGTCCATGGTACTTTGACTTTGATTTTTCATACATTTAATTGGAGCAACCTACTGGTTGTATATTCCAGACATCGTTACCATATACTGAACAAACATGAATGCATTTCAGACATTTAGAGTGGCCTTTCATTTTGAGCAGTCCTGTGCAATAACTATCAAAATAATTTATCATTAGCATCTTTTGATAAGTCACACACGGAAAGTAGTTGTATTATGCCTTCAAATCAGCAGGTTTTGGTTGGATACAGATTGCATAATTAAACAATATGGCACCAGTGGCTGGCTACTGTTTGACTGGACCTTGGCCTAACTGTTAATAACTACCTCAATAGGGTGTAGATATGAGCTTACACTGTTTCACTGAAAACACAAAAATACAAGAAATATTTATTCTACAATACTTTAAATACACCACATTTGTTTTTGCTTATTGCCCGCGTAAACAGGGCATGTGCAATAGTTGAATACGCGTGTCCTGTCCCCATTCAGCTAAGTGTTCTGTGAGTTGGTTGTTCATTATAAATATTGGGAGTGAGTCTGCAAATCTTACTTCGTTGTTGTCATACATTGCCTCCACAGTCTATGATTGCCACATAAAAAAAAAAATTTTTAGCTTAATTTGTGAGCACTTGTTCATAGTTTACAGTAAGTTCAAGGATGTGACATATACCAATATTTCTGTTTTCAGATCTGGAACATTTTGAAATCCTACCAGATGGGGCAGAAGTCATTGAGCAGTGGCAGCTTCTGATTTCAAGGACTTTGTTCACCTTTATTTACAGCATTTGCATCTGTGTCTTTAAAGTGATCTAATATGTATTGACTATGTACTAGCTTAGTACATATTAGTTTTTGTTATTTTAGTTTCACAAATTCAGTGGTTACCTGTAATGCTCAAGATATACAAGTAAAAAATCACCTTTACTTCTGCATCTGGGTCTTCAATTCAACCTACTGACTGAAGCTGACGGATTTGTATAAATGTTTTTGAAAGCACAGGCAAATTGGTTTGGCATGAGTTTTAATGTAATTCACAGTTCAGAAAAGTTCCATAAACATTTCCAAGTGCAAGTTCAGTGCAATCAACAGTAAGTTTGCTTTCTGATATTTAAAGAACAGAAATGGGTTTGGCATAAGTAAAGGGTAGGTGTAACAGTCCATCAATAAACATAAAGTGAAACGTACTGTATACTCTCAATGGGTTCAATATCACCACACCCCAGCCAAACCACTTCACCTGGACCTCTAGGCCCAGGTTAGAGCCCATGGACCTCCTTGCCACCTCCTCCCCATGGCGAACTGCCAAAATAGAAAGGTAAACTTTTCATTAGTACCTATATATCTTACAAGATAATACAATAAGGCAAACCAACACTACTTGTTGTAATCAACAAAAGTACAGTTATTGTACAATGCTGTAGTACTATTGTGCGATTTGAAATGGGTCTTCAGTGACAAACTACACTAATATTGGCATTGTTATGCCAAACACCGGACACTAACTGGATTTAACGTTTTGATAATAGCCTGACAAGAAGGGGAAATAAGGAAAGCTAACCGAACATGAACGCTGGATCGTGAAATGGCCACCGATGAGAAATTTCAATGTCATCTTAGACCAAGCTACCACTGACAACTTTAGAGCAATATAGCGATTTCAAAACGTGATATTAAGAGTTAATCAAAATGAATTCATGATGTACAAGTTAACTAATACCCTACTACGATTTTGTTATCAATTCACACCAAACGTTGACAGAATACAGCGAGCTGGCTGATGTTATCGTAAATTAATTAACGTTACAATGATGGCTGCCACTGAGGATATGAGATGCTAACGTTAATCACAAAACAATAAAGGCAAAGATACATTTTTGTCAGTATGAGTTGCTGAACCTGTAACGCTAAACTACTCTACGTTATTTTACCATAACTTCAGCAAGGGAGGGATAGCTAAGTTTATTTTACCTAGAAGCTAGAATCTGCAAACTCAACTCTTCATTCTCAACTTTTCAACCGTTCACCCGAATACCTTTCAGCATACAAAATTAAAAAGTGTCTGAACATGGCATTAAGAAACATACATGAACTTCACGTTAGCAGATCAAACTTACCAGCAAATTATGTTACAGCAACGTCTGTGCCAGTCCATCTTGTAGGCCTAACGTTACAGATAGCTTAGCTGAGGCTGCTGTGCTCGGCTGACGACGAGGCGGGTTCACCGGCTTGCTCAGGAGGTGGGCGGGGTTAGGATTTCCCAAGGTTTTCCAAGATGGCGCCGCCCATACCCCCCATAAACGGCTTCATAACCGTTCTTCAGAAAATCTATGGGTGACGTCACAGACGCTTTGTCCATATTTTTTACAGTCTATGAGGCAAACCCGGCGCGATTTTGCCATTAGAACTTCCAACCGACGACAGCACGCGAACCTTTTCCTCCAAACAGTGATTTTTATATAGTGAATGTGCAGTTAATAGCAGCAGTTATTTCCGGAGTAATCGTGTAAATAATAGTGTTTTGGTATTGAATGTTATATTTACCATCGTGTATTTTATATCATGTGTGTGTGAAAGCGGTTAACGTTAACGTTAGTAACATTGTGCAGTGCTTCGTATCTGACTGCCATCCTGATGCATGGACCGCTCTTGGACCACCATATTCAGTTTTGTAACTTGCGGTGAATTATTACACAAAATGTTCATTAAATGTACGAAGAAGTATTTCTAGGTTAATGATTAATGATATGCCTAGCTAATGTTAACTAGATCTAGCATTACCAACCTCTCTGCACAACTCACCACACAACTTTGTAGCAGCTAGGTCTTGTCCCTCATGCTGGCCCTTACAAAACCCACAAGCTGACCCTCAGACACACAACAGTCAATAATGTGACCCGATTTAAAGTGGTTTTCACCCCTTTGGACACTCTTGATTTCGTCCTTGAAACAGTGAAATATTCACGGGGGCATGGACGGTTTGCTAACCATTTTAGCAGGTACTGCAGTTTCTAGCCGGTGGTAGCATCCAGCTTGTGCTATCAGCTAGCTAGCTAGTTCAAAAGTTTAAGTACTTAATGAGGATATACAGGGATTTTTATGCCTTGTCTAAGTTGTTGTTTCCTATAAACAACAATTCATGTCCATAGAAACAACAAGGTCACTAAAACATAATATATGTCATACCTGTGTTGCAGCATGTAGGCTAATGTTAGCAGCATTATAATGACATTCTAAATGTCTGAAAGGCTAATGATTAGCCTATCGGCTACCTGAAAAGTTAAGTGTTTAAACTAGCATTTACAGTGTCCTATTTGATGATGTATTGGCCCTGACTAAGTTCGTGTGATATATAAACCACAATCCCTGTTGATACAAGTACCAATGTTCGTCTAGAAAGTTTTTATTCACATGAAGATTTTCGCCTTATGCAGTAAAAGACTCCGCCATCTTCGTCAATAATTTTCGCTAAAGAGTTTCAACAAAGAGTATACTCTTTGGTTTCAACAGAGAATGTCTAACTATGATCATAACGGCCTTTCCACCAATCAGAGGCATCACTGTGGGATTGTGGGATTGTTCAGGATTGTGGGTAATGAAGTACTTATCCAAGACATTGCGAATAAAAGACATTTATCTCAAAACGAGGTTAGTGCCCCGTGAACTTTTGGCGTCTATATGAGCATACACAATCGCTTAGTACAGCCGTAGCTGGTTTTGAGTCTACATGTGCAGTTAAGTTTTTATAGCTTATACCCGAATTGTCAATGGAGAAATTGCATTGAATTCTTACTTCCGGAAACTCCTGTGGGCGGGACTGTGATGCTCTATAGTAATAATAATAATAATAATAAAAATAAATAATTATATTCAAATGGGATAGAGTCCATGGTATTCATAAGAGTTGGCATATGTCCATGTTGAGGAGTCTAATGGTCTGTGGGAAATAGCATTTTCTTAGTCTCTCAGTTTAGTCTCTCGGTTTTAGCCATCAAACTGCAGAAGCGCTTGCCTGACTTCAACAAACTGAACAGACAGTTACTGGGATGGGTGGAGTCCTTTATGATTTTAGTGGCTCTGTTCTTGCATCGGCTGATATATATATCATGCAGGGAGGGTCCTAGAGATGCGCTTAGCTGAGCGCACCACTTTCTGCAAGGCTTTGCGGTCTTTCTCAGAGCTGTTGTTATACCACACAGTAATACACTGGGTGAGTATACTTTTTATATATCTTGCCTTGATATCTAATGTGCTTTGATTTAAGCTTTAAGGCTGTTGGGCAGAAAAAAAAAGAAAAAAGCCTGCCACACTAGTGATGAGTTGAGCACAAAAGAAAGGCAAGTTATGACATTATTCACAGATTGAGAAAGGAGATTGTTTTCTGTTGCTCAACAAGGTAAAGGATGCTGCCAAAGTTGTGTGACTCCTCACTCCTAAGATTGTTGCTGAATTTCTAAATCTATCAATATTAACATATCCTAACAACCGTAGGTAGTAAACTATTGTGGCGAGCTTGCCTAAAATTAGTCATGTGACAGATCTCAGCTTCAGAATAAAATCAAATTGAGAATGGTAGCCTTCTAAAAAACAGATTTAAAAAGCTGTTAATTCCCGACTAGGTAAAGACTATTTTTGATTAAGATGTGTCACTGATGCATTTTAAAACACCCCTCTTGCCTATTTCCGTAGCCTGTACAAAAATGCATTGGGTTCCTCAAAATTCCACGGCACACCTCATTTTGGCTCATGGCACACTAGTGTGCCTCAGCCCACTGGTGGAGAACCGTCAAATAGATGCAATATTGATTCTATAGACCTCTCCAGAATAAGTCCCACCTCCGTAACTTCCGTATCCATCCAACTTCCGGTCGTCAAATGTCTATGGGAAATAACATGGCGTTTTAAAAGATCGTACCTGTCAAACTCTGTAGGTGACAAAGTAGAAAAAGCTGGTGGGCCGATTGGCCTACACACTTCTGCCATCTAGTTTCCACTGGATTTTTTGATTGTCGGTGCCGTTTAAGTAGTAAACGATTATTAATACTAACCGGGAGCTAGTTCCGATGTACGCGGGTGGAGGAGGGCGTTAGATCTTGCTCACAGCCAACCAGTCACAACGTGATGGTCATTTTCACGTGTGATTCATGCGTGGTTTCAGTGGTCTATAAATGTAAATCGTTTGCAAGGTTCAGCCTCTTTTCAACATGACTTAACTTTGGTTTGACTGTGCGAGTTTGTTGGCTGTTATTGAGATATTTGAAAAAGAAAGAAATTGCCGACGAAGACACTAAAGACATGACGAGATGAGACTTTTTTTCACGAATAACAGATAATGATAAGCACACTAGGAATCAGAGGCTGAATCGTATTGAGTCCATAGCTTTATTTTGCATGACCATGATCAGAACAGTAACGTTTTCAGAATGTATTAACAACCTATCAAACATGATGATTTCACGCAGGGTTAGTGCCACCTCCGTAAACAGGCTCTGGTGTCACGAACTCCATTTCGGGGAAGACAAACTATGAAACATTGCCGTTGCTATGCAGCCTTGACTGGGGGAGTCGCGGCGTCTGAAGCGTGCGTTAGCTTAGTGCTTCTTACTGATATATTTCTACTTTAACGGCACCGACAATCAAAAAACCCAGTGGAAACTAGATGGCAGAAGTGTGTAGGCCAATCGGCGCACCATTTTTTTCTACTTCGCTACCTACAGATGTTTTACCGGTATGATATATATATCATATTACCGGTATATATATTATCGAAACGCCATGTTATTTCCCATAGACAATCGACGCCCGGAAGTTGGATGGATACGGAAGTTACGGAGACGGGACTTATTCTGGAGAGGTCTATGTCTTGGTGACCTTTGCACCTGTAAATATTGTTTGTTCATTAGGGCTATCAAGTTAACTATTAGTACTATTAACCTTACTAAAAAACACTACAATCAACAACCACTTTATCAGAGACATTTTTAGATTGCATTTGAATCTATTTTCCCCACCATTTTTTTTATTTTATTTGGGTCTGTATTTCATCAGATTTCAGACAACCAATGATTGTAGCCTTAGTCCATCATGTTTCATTCAAGTACTATGCTTCACCTCTGAATCTCTAGTGATGGAAGCAACCACGTGGTAGAGCTTTCTAAGATCTGTGGGAAGCAACACAGTGCATGGAACAGCCATGCCCTCTAGTGTTGACATCTTCAATGATTTCAAATATGCATTATCACTCAGTGTTCAACATTGCATTGATTATAGAGACAGTGGATGCACTGGTCAAAATAAATAGATTTTTTTCTTGATGTCCCCGTGGTGCACTCCTGCCCTTAGGACAAGTGAGAGAAGTGTGGTGATTTTCATGCCTGTTATTGCCATGCCTTGCCTAAACTCACAATCAACACTGATAAGACACTAGGTGTACAAAGAAAAATGGTCGGATTGGAATGGTTGAATTTCAAACCTGGCTAGTATGAATGTGATACAAGCCCCTCACTCACTCACACAAACACACATTGAGAGAGAGAGAGAGAGAGAGAGAGAGAATCAGCCAAAGGCTGTAGCCTACTGTTACTGTAATGTGCTCAGTACAGATCTTGCTTCTAAACACATCAGTACAGTCTACTACCCCTCATACCCATCCCTTTGCCATATAGTGCCTGCTTTAGCCCCTGCATATTCTGTTGCTAAGCAACCTATCCTCAGCTACTACAGTCCCTGATGGGGCTTAAAGACAGGGCAGGTGGAGCAAACCATTGTCAGACTCCTGCAGGGGAGTAAACGCTCACACATACTGTTCATACAGTAGCTCACAACTTCAGGAAATGGATCCCTATACACTACAACAGGAATTGATAAGCCACATATACAAATCACCTGAACAAAACGACTTGATCGTTAAAATAGGCAGATATGCAATGTTGGATATAATCTTTCATATCCTTCAATCCTTCATATTCACTGATGTGCTCATTTATGGAGGTTTAAATCTCCATGTTTCTTCCCAAGAGACACTGTAGGCTACGTCTTAGTAGCTATTAATATGTTCAGATGACCAATGCACATTTCAACTTCTCTATTCTGTTTCTGTGTTGTAAACCTCATGGCTAATAGAAACCTGTATAACTGTAATTACACAGCTCATTATCAAACGACATCCTCTGAGTATTAGCCTCAGTCTCAGAAGAGCAAAAGCTCAGTGCAATCAACCAAGTGTGAACTTTTAATTACTCCTGTCTGCTTCTTCCAATAGTGAACTATGTGAAATAGAACTAATGTTGATTGTTGTTGGTTTTGTCAGAACACTGAAAGACCAAGAGAGCGCTTCTTCCTCTTCAGATGCATTTCCATAGTGAAAATGACAAGCCTACTCCTTATATCCCAGTCGTTTTTAAGTGTTAAGAAATAGAAAGAGCAGTCTGTGGCTATGGAACATATGAGCAAATGATTTGGTCAGAAAAGGTCTTCATAAAAACAATAGTAGGCTACTTTTCTGCCGTTTGTTAGTGTCGCACTGTTACTGAATGAATCCTTTGCTCGAATGGTCTGCGGCGATGACAAAAGTCATGTGACATAGAAGTGAGCTCAAACTAGACGCAATCTCTTTTCAACTCGTTGGAGGGCGTGGAAGTAGGTCCACTGCCAGTGTTATTTTGTTTTAACTTATAGCCTACACAACCACGACAACCATACTGCAGCATTGTTATTTCTTTCAAAGACATTAAGGTTGATATTTTGTTGTCCCTCCTAGATAACCTAATCACCATTGCTCTCCTGAGATGGGTACTGAACTTTAGTTCAAATTTCTGTCAAATTACGTTTAAAAGGGGAGTTTAGAAATGGTACATTCTCTAGCAAAATGGGTGTGGTTGGTCTTGCATATGAGATGTTACGTTACCATACGCTGTCCGTATGATTTCATTTGGGGCAAAACTGACATCTAAATGTGTCATCGAAAAAAAATATTATTGTAGCAGCTTCATCCATTAGAGAGTGATTTGACTCTTGACATTGTTGCACCGATGGGTGGGTGTTGGTCGCCTGCAAGAACCAAGTCGATTTATGTTATCATCTTTTGATTTGTCTTTCAAGCTCTAAGCCTATAGTGCTTCGATTTACTTAATAATTCATTTTTGAAGAAGGAGGCGACGGTCATATCGCAACGATAGAACGGGTAGGAGGGAGGAGGAAGAGACCGTCAAGCTAGGGAGGAAGGAAGCGAGGATCACGAAAGCACAGCGAGAAACAAATGCCTCGACATTTATTTAATCTTTGTCCAGCTCTTGGGTGAAAACAGACTGAAATGAAGCGTCAATTTGTGATGATAGAAATCGCCTTTTTCGTATAGGCTATTCAGGCTCTTGAGGGTTGTGTGTGTATGACGAACCAAACCTGAGGCGAAGGAAACGGGAAAGGCTACAGCAGAAGCAAATTCATCTCGAGAAGACATCCAGTCTATAGGAGCAATGGTGGCTCTGCACTTAAATTTGACGTTTTTTTGACATCTGGAAAGAAGCTACCAAGAGGAAATCAAGACAGAATCGACCAACGGGAAGCTCTGAATACATACTAATTTAATCAGTGTTGGTTTTTGTCAAGAAGATCAAGGGGGACTTAGCTCGTCCCGTCTAAACAATCCAGCCCATAGTCGTTCGACGTGGGGAACAGCTGCCTCACAAGCAAGATAAAAAATACAGGTATCCATCCATTCCATGTTCCATCAGGATGCGCATGTCTTACAGTTAAACCTTCAGAGAGGGGTTAAAGTCCCCTCAATATATCTGACAAAATTGGTGAAATGGCGCTATGTTCGGCTACTTGTTGGATTTTTAGTTGAAGATCTTGGCAAAATACCACGTAGGCCAATCACCAGTTTTGCGGTTTATGGATCGCCTGCCTACAGCATTTTCATTTGGATTGAGAGTGGGCTAGCACGGTGTGCAATATGATCACACGGTCTTTCAGATTCAGTGATGGCATAAACTGTAGGCCTGTATGCTGGGGAAACGCACCAGTGTAAATGAACAGACTTTTCCATTGGTATTTAATCAGACAAGAGCTTGTTTGCATTTGCCGTTCATTGTTAGGCTACATTGTTACCGGAGCTATGGCCTCGGGTTGGTCATCTTAACGCAGCCTTGCACACGGCCATAGTCCGTTTTGATAGGCTACCTTATTGAAAGCAATAATTATAAAGAAGGTGATGTTTTCGATTCAGTTTGCTTGTCTGTTTATTTGTCTGTCAGCAAGATTACGCAAAAACTATCGGTCCGATTCTCATGAAACTTGGTGGTCGGGTGTTGCATGGGCCAAGGAAGAACCCATTGGAACGCATCCGAATCACGGGGCGCATCCACAATTATTCCCCCCACTTTCGTTAATATTGCAAGATATAAGGCCTGGTCTGCGCTATCCCAGTGCCTCAGTTTGGTTAATTGTTGTTGTAGGTTAGGCCTGCCTATGCTGCATACTGTTGCTTAATCTGGTTCTGTCTTTTACCCAATTTTCGGTCTTTTACCCAATACGTGGCCTACTGATAGAATATCAGATGATATTCGAATAGAGAATGAACAATGTAGCTAGGCAAAAAGAGAAGACAGTGAACTAGCAGGCAGACAGAAACTGCCAGGTCAGGAGGACTTAAACTGGCATAAATAACTACAATGCAATCTTCCCATCCTTCTATGGATGGCCAGGCTCAGATTGACATTATACATTACATCTGTTCCATTTTCTTAGTTTTACTAATCATCTCGAGATGATTTATTGCCTGAGCAAATGTGGTGGAAGTGGGCCATGGCTGCCATTAACCTACCTTTTAAGCTATAGGCTCATAGAGGAAATGCTTTGTGGTTGATGGTGGTGAATTGTAAACTGCCTTCAATGACTAGATAGAGCTGAAATGTTGTAACCATGTAAGTGAGCATGATTAGTGTCATGACAGCTTTATGTTGGCATTTTGAGAGTTAATTCACTATAGGCTACTATACAACACATCACCATCAGACTTTCTCAAATTCAGTTTGAGAAATGCCATGTTTTCCCTAAGGCAACCCATATTTACAGCCCCCATAAGCAAACACAATTAAGATAAAATGGCTGCATGCCATTCATCTCTCCCAAGATTTCTCTTTGGTTTTTGGGATGCAGTAAATTATTGTTAGTTCCAAACTGATGCCTCTTGATGTGTTATAATGGAATACCTACTGCATCATCACAAAAAGTGCACACCCCTACGTTGTCAAGGGCCAGGGACTCTGAACTGAGTTGATGTATAGTGTTTAGCGGTTACATACTGTATCCATATCCATGGATGTAGCGATAAAACACTATAAGGAATCCCCTCTTTTCAGTCCAAAGTGGCATAGGAACTGGGAAAGGGAGCTTCTTGGAGATACAGTGATGGTGTATCTTGAGGTATGGTGCCAGGGATGCGTAGACCTAACCCTCAGCAGGTGATGAGGTCCCGCATGAGCCCTCGTGGCAGTAGTGCACCATGGGATGCATCCCCTCCTGTCTCCTCTTTATTGGTAAAGTGAGCAGCTGGGATATGAGAGCGGGACCCACTAATTTCCCCTTGTCGCCTCCCATTAGTGCTGCGCGATCCATCTGCGTTGAGTTCTCCCCGGGGCACAATGACCCAGCTAATTCCTTACTGCTATGTGTGTGTGTGTGTGCGCAAGAGAGAGAGAGAGAATGCATGTGTGTGTGTAGGTGTACCAGTGAGAAGTTTGTTTTCGTGTCAGGGGATCATAGCACAGCCATGCCATCTCTCTCGTGATGTAAGGTCCTTTATTACAAGGCTCTTCAGAGTGCTGCAGAAAGTTCCATTCACATGAATGGGCCTTCCCAACGTTCGGGCCTTTGTTAAATCTATATAAATCACCGGCAAAGTATATAATTACCGCTGTCAATGGCAACGGGTTGATTAACGTCTTTCATATCCCTCCGCAAGAATTCCGTTCGCTTATTGCAATGGAATTTCATTGAAAGGGAAAGTAAGCTAGTAAGACGTTGCCACGCAACACCTGAAACTGTCAAGTTCTATCTGTGTGGCGAACTATTTATTTTGTCAGCGGAAGACACGAAACGGTAACAAAATCATTTTTAAAGATTCATTGTGTTAGGTTTCTTTTCTCGTTTTGGCAAGTAGCCGTGTAATAAGGGGTTTTGCTTCAGGTCGAAGCAAAACCCCTCCGCTGCGCGTCGGGGTTCTGTTCTCCCTGTCGGGACTTATTTTCTGATAATTACCGGCGGACAATACATTATCCCTTACGTACAAGTACACTTTCACCTAGGAGGCAGCCTCCTGGTGGTTTTTCATTTCGCATTGTTCCTTCGCAAGAGGCCTCCATGGTTGGTCCCTATGCAAACTCAGTACTTTTACAAATATAACTGTACACGGGATGCAAATGCCTGGTGTCTGCATCAGGCCAGCCTGTCATGAGTAAATGAGGTTATGGCCTATTTGAATACGCCCACAAATGTGAAAAAAATCTATTTATGTAACGAAATTTGAATGTGTTCCTTCCCTGTAAATAGCACTGTGGAGTTCTTCTGAAAGCAGTACAATACTGAGAATGCCATTTTTCTTAATTTACTATATTGCATCGTGATTATCGGCCTTTTTGTTCATTGCAATGATCTGAAAATCCTATTTCGTCTCAGTGGAGCCTACAAGAGATGATCATGTTCAATTAATGAGGTTTAAATAATGCATTCAACACACACACACACACACACACACACACATAGAGTACTTACGTCCGGGTGCACACACACACACAAACAGAAGTCAAGTCGGCTTTTATTGTCAATTTCTTTACATGCACTGGTCATACAAAGAATTGAAATTTCGTTTCTTACTTTCCCATGCAGACATAGACATACTTTAAATACAGACATAGAAAAAGTGCAAGACTGAAATATAGAACATGTATGTATCAAAATAGAAATATAGGACATATATATAAAAACAAATAGAGGTAGTTGTGTTGTATATTTATATAGTCTTAACAGTTACATGAAGTTTAAACTTGTGCTTGTGTGACCTGTATATTTACATTGATATGCAGTATGCAGTATGTAATCAATGAAGGAAACCACAAGCACAAACACCCGTTTTATTGCTACTTGTTATAATCCTAATCTTGTTTCTCTGTAAAGTGCAGTAGGTCATGGACCACAAAACCCATTACATGATGGTCTCCACCCAGATTACATGGGATTACAGATTATGTCCCACAGATACCAGGACTAATACAATTTTATGATGTGCATAATACAGATAGGGGTAATTCAACTCAATGTGTGATTGAATACAGTATGGACTGTGACTTATGACCACAGTATGCCATTTTAAATTTGTCTTCTATCATAGACATTTAAACTGTACATCTGAAAGTATAAATGTCCAAATATTGTATTGTTCACTTAACAGTGAGAAATGGAAATTGTTAACCTTCAGGGTATTTTAAGATGCACAAAGTATAAAACAGGGCTAAAAGAATTTGATTGAAAATTTGACTTATAACCATACATAGACAGAACCAGAACACACTACACCCCTCCTCCTACTACATTGAAAAAATACTTGTATGAGATTGAATGTGCTGAGCTTTCCTGCGTGATGCACTTGTGGGGCATTTAACAATGAAGGCGCCGTGGCTTGGTATGAATGAGCATGTAAATAAGGCATTAGATGGGTTCTCTGGAGTACTCCCCAGTGCCTTCCGCTGTGCACCAGGCCTGTCTCTCCTGCCCTCCCCCAGATGGGTCTGTCCTAGAGCTCACTGAGGAACCACACTTGATAAACGCAACTGAAATGAATATAAAGCCTTAGAATTCAAATAGAAACAAAGAGGCACACACGTTCACATTCTAAAGCAATCTTGAGAAAAATCACAGCACTATGGGGTGTGGTCTGCCAGGCCATCTTGTCACCCTGTGTGTGTGTGTGTGTGTGAGAGAGATTGTGTGTTGGTATGTTTGTGCGTGTGTGTGTGTGTCTAACTGAGAGAGTGACTGACCGGTCTTGGGTTTGCTCTGTGCCCCCCTGCAGGTGGCTGAGTGGCCAAGGGTGAGCGAGTGGGCTTGGGGGAATCCACCATGAGTGAGCTGGAGCAGCTTCGGCAGGAGGCAGAGCAACTGAGGAACCAGATAAGAGTGAGATGCTGAGTGTTTTTGTTTTTAAGCAGTATCTCTTAAAGTATAAACACTTTTCCTCATTTTTGTAAGTCGCTTTGGATAAAAGCATCTGCTAAATGAATGTAAATGTAAGCGTTCATTTGAGGTGTTGGATAGACACTAGGTGCAAACTGTCAACGTCTCATGTTCTC
This sequence comes from Alosa sapidissima, assembly GCF_018492685.1. NCBI lineage: Eukaryota > Metazoa > Chordata > Actinopteri > Clupeiformes > Clupeidae > Alosa > Alosa sapidissima. The sequence continues at coordinate 33,860,713 of NC_055961.1, read as the reverse complement.
TTTTGATCTTTCTTTCATGCCAGGATGCGAGGAAAGCATGTGGGGACTCCACCCTTACCCAGGTAACCTGCAGACAGAACATTCATAACATATACAGTAACACTACCTCACATGCGCACTCCCCCTCAGAACCCTCACTAGTAACATTCTCACTAACAAGACCTATGCTAAAACTGAAAGGCCCTGGAGCATTTATGGGCTTTTTGACCATTAGTTCTAGTCTGTGACCACTAGTTTTGACCACTAGCCTGTGGTTAGTCCGTTCAAACCCTCTCATCATCCAATCTGGGCGCTAAGTCATGGATATGAAATATGGCGTCCCTCAAGGATCAGTTCTTGGCCCCCTGTTATTCTCCCTATACATGCCTTGAAAAGCACAACTTAAAATATCCCTGCTATGCTGATGATGCACAACTGTGTTTACCCATCTCCCCTGGTTGCACTTCATCTATTGAAACTATTTTTAGCTGTTTGGAAGACATTAAATCCTGGATGGCAGCAAACTTCCTCCAGTTGAATGCCAAGAAAACTGAGATGATTTTATTTGGATCCCCTACACCTACAAAACACCTGAGCAATGCCCTTGGCCCTTGGTCATCAAACTTGCAGAGTCAGGTCAGAAATCTAGGTGTCATTTTCGACCGCTCTTTTCATTTTAATAAACAAGTCAGCTCTGTTGTTAAAGGTAGTTTTTTATCAGCTTAGAACAGTAGCTAAGCTGAAGCACTTTTTATCTAAGAAAGATCTTGAAACAGTCAGTCATGCTTATATTACCTCACGTTTAGACTACTGCAATTCACTGTACACAGGCCTAACCCAATATAATTTAAATAGACTCCAGTTAGTTCAGAATGCTGCTGTAAGACTCCTCACTGGCACCAAAAAGTTTGAGCACATAACTCCAGTTTTAGCTGAGCTTCACTGGTTACCAGTGAAATTTAGAATTGATTTTAAAGTTTTACTCTTTGTTTTTAAAGCACTCAATGGTCAAGCCCCTTTGTATATTTCTGAGCTTCTGTCCACATACTCTGCAGCCAGATCACTCAGGTCCACAACCCAACAGCTCCTTGCCATCCCCCAGACACACCCTAAGCCAGAGGGGACCGAGTAGTAGCCCCCAAACTCTGGAACTCCCTCCCTCCCCATATCAAATCCTGTAACACAATTGCCAGCTTTAAGACAAATCTGAAAACACACTTTTATTCTCTTGCTTTTAATTTCTTGTTATGCCTTTTTGTTTTATCCTTTGTTTTGAAATGTTTATATATACTTATTTATTTTATTTTCTTATCCTTGGGTATTTATCATTAGTTTTTTATACTTTATAGTCTTTTAATTTATGTTTATGCTTTGTTTTACCTCTTTAAACGTTATCTTTTTATATTAGTTTTATTCTATTTTACATTATTTAACTATATTCAGTCTTGCACACCTGTCTATCTATCTTCAAGGCATATTGTTTCTGCCTTCCCTGCTCTAACTTGTAAAGCACTTTGGGTCAACTGTCGTTTAAATGTGCTATACAAATAACGGAGTGTCTATTTACACCCCTTTTATGAATAGCCTTGCCCACACAGCTGAGCTATTCACACCCTGTGACATAACAACAAAAAGACATTGCTCACGTGAACAAAAAACATGGCGGACATTCATTTTTTCGTCAGCAGAAAGTGAAGAATTCTGAAAGGTTTCGGCACTAATATCTGTTAAGATTAAGTTTTAGATTGAAAAGTTGTGTTTTATTTTCATAATCTTGGTTTAGTGAACACATACAACCGTCAGTTTGTTAGTTAACAGAAATTTCGTGAATATGACACTCAGGCCTATAAACTATAAGTTTACCTAGTAGATAGTGCAGTGGTCACAGACACAGTTTAGCACGTGGGAGACCGGGGTTCGATTCCTGCATGATACATTTTGGCAGAGTGAGTGCGCATATGTACCAACATCTCTGGAGAGAAGGCGCACAATTTGAACAAGAAATCAGTTCTCAAATGGAAGTTTTGATTGCAACAATTAGCTAGTTCACGCACCATGGTGTAAATAGCATACATTACTATATACACCAGGGTACGAATAGCATCCTGATCAATATGCCAGAATAAATGCACAGGGGTGCAAATAACATACACTGATATTTGTACCAGACAGGGTATTAATAGAACACATTGCTGTGTGCACCGGGGTACGAATAGAATTCACTTCTAATTGCACCAGGGTATGAATAGCATACACTGCTAATTGTACCAGGGGTGCAAATAGCCTTACCATACAAATAAAATGATTTGACTTGACAATCTCCAGATCACACTTAGTGAGGTCCACAAAGAGAAAAAAAAAAAACAAAAAAAAAACAACATGGCTTACATGTGCATGTTTGTGTGTGTGCGCATTTTACGGACAGATAACTGCAGGTCTGGACCCGGTTGGGCGTATTCAGATGCGGACGAGGCGTACTCTTCGTGGCCACCTGGCTAAGATTTATGCCATGCACTGGGGCACTGACTCAAGGTGAGCAGATACAGACATCGTTCTTCACTTTTCTGAGCCTTTTGGCTACACTCTGGCTGTGCATCCATTTCTCTGACAATATGTGTGCTCCCTAGCATGATTTGTTTTGTACAAATCACCCATATACGTACACATACATACATGGGTATTTTTGTGGATTACTGGTGATGCGGATTAGAAGTATTAGTTCCTAATTCTTATTGTTATGAGTGTGTAATGTGCTAGACCTCTTTAGACCATGTTCTCGCAACATTTCTCTTGATACCTGTGATGTGCAGGCCCATGAAAATGTGCTCTAGTCAGTCAGTAGTAAAAAGCAGAAGTACTAAAGGAGGACTAGGAGGGTCATCCCTTACGCTCAAGACAGCCACTCACACTTTCTGCAAGACTTCTCAAAAACAGAAGTTCGATTTAAGGTCTGGAAAGGACACGGCAACCTTCAGCTGCTCCCTCATCAGAAGAAGCACATCCCCATTTTAGGTGTAACTGATATTATGGGGGGGGGGGGGGGGGGGGCATTGAAAACCATTGCATGTGCAATATGTGGCCACTAGGGGGAGAGCTTGTCCTCACATGACTAATGTAAACGTTTCCTCTGTCCCCAAGGCTTCTGGTCAGTGCATCTCAAGACGGGAAACTGATCATCTGGGACAGTTACACCACTAATAAGGTAATTTGACTTGAGAGGAACATGTTAGCATTTGGAGAGGAACATGTTAGCATTTGGAGAGGAACATGTTAGCATTTGGAGAGTGAGTGGTGTGACTGTGAGATTCCACAACCTGAACCAAAAATCAAAATAAAACATGAAGTGTACATCCATGTCTTACAACGGTGGTGTGTTATATAATATGAGAACTTATTCTGTATAGCTTCCTTTTCTTACATCCTAGGAAGTATTGCATTTAGGGGGCAGCCGTGGCGTACTGGTTAGCGCTTCGGACTTGTAACCGGAGGGTTGCTGGTTCGAACCCTGACCAGTAGGCACGGCTGAAGTGCCTTTGAGCAAGGCACCTAACCCCTCACTGCTCCCCGAGCGCCGCTGTTGTTGCAGGCAGCTCACTGCGCCGGGATTAGTGTGTGCTTCACCTCACTGTGTGTTCACTGTGTGCTGAGTGTGTTTCACTAATTCACGGATTGGGATAAATGCAGAGACCAAATTTCCCTCACAGGATCAAAAGAGTATATATACTTATACTATACTTATGTTTTGTTGTCTAGTTAGAGAGTAGCAACCCAGGAGAACGGTACATTGTTGGTATCTATTCCAGTATAAGTGAATGGTTATGAATAGTATGTAAATGCTTGTGAACAGTATTTGAATCGTATGCGATTAGTATGCAAAAACGTGTGAATGTTATGTGAATAGTATGTGAATTGTACAACAAATCACAAATCAGAAGAAATTGGTACGTTGTGTAAAATGGAAACTTGTGTGTTGTGTGTTGTTGGCATCAAATTAAAAATTAACTTTTGATATGTTGGCTATGTCCTTTTTGCAGCTTTATAGGTTTACGAGATTTGCAGTTTATCACATTCTGTTTTTATTTGCATTTTACAAGTTTTTGTGTAACGGTGTAACAGGAATAGTATTTTGACAAGGTGCCAAATGTTTTTTGACGTTAATTGACTAAACTGGTCCACCAATTAACATTTGTATGGGAACTCGAATTTGAAACATGGTTCGCAAGAAAAAAAGCCTACTGCTTGATTACTGTTAAAGACTTCAAAACAGAAGTGTATCAAATGTACCAAATGCCCTGTACTTAAACGGTTCGGTACGAATATGTGTTCCTTTACAACTCTAGTGAATAGTATGTGAATTGTATATAAACCCTTATGAATGATTTGTGAATGGCATATGTGATATATGAATGGATCCCAACGGTTATGCCTACACTTCTCTGCCCCCTCCACTCTCAGATGCATGCCATCCCCCTGCGCTCCTCCTGGGTGATGACGTGTGCCTACGCCCCTTCTGGGAACTTTGTAGCCTGTGGGGGGCTCGACAACATCTGCTCCATCTACAGCCTGAAGACCCGAGAGGGCAACGTCCGCGTGAGCCGAGAACTACCTGGCCATACAGGTAACCTGCTCCTGCATTATTGTTAAGGGTCGTTCACACCAGGAATGATAACTATAAAGGTAACTATAATTGTAACGATAAAAGCGTCCACACTGACCAACGATAAGGAAAGTCTCTAGCCCGGTTAAAACCAGACCCTTCTCAGTCGTAACTGAGAGTGGGTCTGGGGAAGGTTCGTTCACAGCCCATTTCCAAAGGGCGCTCCCAAACGGACTCCGATCAAAATGCCTCGGACGCAATAGGAGAGGCCAAAAACCAATCAGAGCAACGAAAGACACAGAGTGACGGAAACACGCAATTTGCAACATTAGGCGTGTTCGTCTTCATGCAGATCTTACTTGATGTGAAGTCAGATCTGCACAGATCTGCATGAAGACGAACACGCCTACTGTCTGGTTGTAGGGAGAAGCAGGAAGAATTAACCACTTTTTAATTAAACATAGGCTAATTTACAAAGACATCGTACCACACGGAAAGCTAATATTTTTTCACTAGCAATTTACATCTGCCCTCTGTCAAACACAATTGCATTTTCAGCTCTGAACAAAACCGTTCACGTTCAAACGAGCATTTTATTTCATTCGTCCTTTCTGGCTGACCGGGACATATAAAGCAGGAATGGGGAACGAGAGACTGAAACGTTCAAAGCAATTATGCCGGAATTGTTTCAAGGCAAAAGTGTAGCATTCGAGTTATGCTCGCATAGCACACCAATTCAAAAGTAGCCTATGTGTTTTCTGTCGGCTACGTGTCCAGCTACTATAGTCCTATAAATGAACAGAATATCAAACCGTTTTCAGTAGCCTACCACTGTTGTAGATATCACATAGGTATCCCTTACTAGCCTAGAAATCTAGACGCGCCCCTAGCGGCAGCAAATTACATTTGCTGCCAGGGCTAGTCTAGCAACTCTCAGTTGGCTTGTGAGCTCCAGAAATTGAAACTCAATCAGGCCAATGAAATCGTGTATAGAGTCGTTAGGTGGGCTTAACATAATGATTGATGGCAGAGTTGCAACGGTTTGGCTTGAATTCCCTGCTACTTGAAAACAAATAAGATGGATGTTGCTGTTGGCGAACAGTGTGACACGAGTTAAGCTTTTATTAAGTTGGCAAACGTTTGAACTAGCCTACTAGCTCCGCTGGTGGGAAACGCATGGGACTCATAGCGCTGCCACTGCCCTATTGCGTGCAGAGGGAATTTGAAAGACAACTGATTATCCCGCCCCTTGGACTGAGCACTGCGAACGGTGAGTGCCCAGACCCTACATTTTAATGTGGGTCTGGCTCGTCAGGCTAATCCCTTACATACATGTTTGTACAATGTTGCATATTCCAACATAAGGAAGCAGTTAAGAAACTTCTAACTCCCTGTCTTAAACCAACGTGATATCAGCTTCAAACAAGCGGCAGCAGCCATAGTTGATGTTTTTAAAAAAAAAAAACCCGGCTGCTTCAACAGGGTGCGCTATCGTCATCGTGTAAAGCCCGCCTCAAGGGTTCTGATTGGTGCCTCGATCTAGGAAAATTGGAAATGGGCTAGAATGGGTTCTTGGCCAGACGGACTTTCAGAGCGAATCTCGAATTTGGCGGACGTCTGGATTTTTCCCAGGCTAGAAAGTCTCTCCTCGTGTTAATGAATGTGATGGCTATAATTTGATGGATTCTGATTGGCTGTCAGCTTTTTATCGTTCTCAAAATCGATCTGAAAGTGATCCCCAACGATATCAGATACAATTGAGCCCAACCGCCTGAAACCATGGAACTCTCAAGGATCTTTAGGATACAGTTTAAGCAGAGACTTTCTAATGTGGAGACACAGCACTCAAAAAATCCTCCATAGAAATGCATGGGGCTAGTTTGTCACGCCAATATGGCCGTTGTCTACACATATCCCCCCCCTTCCTCGGCAAAACGTCGACATGTGAATACATTGAGCCAATCATGTGGTGTGATGTGAATACATTGAGCCAATCATATGGTGCGTTGTGAAGACATCGTGCCAATCATGTGTTGTGATCTCGCCGCTGGAGCGAGATTGGTGTCGTGAAGCCTTGCGCACACGCATTTCTGCCGAAATGGATGCCCAACGAGTGCCCAAAAAGCGTTGTCAAATGGCTGCCGAGTGGAGGGACTTGCCTAAAAGGACTTTGGTTTAAGTTACAGTTTGGGTCAATAGATCTGGATTGTGCAAACAATGAATCATTAAATCAACCTGCCTGTCTTTATTTCCAGGTTACCTGTCCTGCTGTCGTTTCATTGATGACAATCAAATCATCACAAGTTCAGGAGACACAACCTGGTGAGTCCAGGATTTTCTATGTATAAAAAGAATGGTGATGCCATACTTGGTTTAGAGTAATGAAATATGAATTCTGATAGAAATTAGAAAGCAATTAACAGAAGTGAATGTGAAAGGCAATGTTGTTTTATTTGTCATGAGTAAAAAAATGTTAATTCCGGTCTGTTTGAGATAACTGTAATAGTTGTATAGGTGTAACTATACATACAGTATGTGTAGCTAAAGGCTTCTTCATGTGTTTTGCAGTGCATTGTGGGATATCGAGACTGGGCAGCAGACCACTGTGTTCTCTGGTCACAGCGGAGACGTCATGAGCCTGTCCCTGGCCCCGGACTCCCGTATGTTTATCTCGGGTGCGTGTGATGCCTCCATCAAGCTCTGGGACATCCGCGACAGCATGTGCAGACAGACTTTCACTGGTCACGAATCGGACATCAACGCTGTCTGCGTGAGTGCAATTACCTTTCCCTTCAGGTCCCTATCCGTAAAGACGGGCTTCAGTCTTATGTGTCTTAAGGCCATGTGCCAAATATTATTGTCATTGCTGAACAAAAAATATATATTTATATCAATTTATGGCCTTAATGCTACAATGCAGCTAAGCATGTCACATAATGCATTACACTTCTGTATCTTAAGGTATATCTGCACACTAGCTCCCTTTTTACTTTATTTAGAGAATCACCAGAAGAAATGTAATAAAAATGTTTACTAAATGTTCTGTCTTTGTCCTTTTCATCTATCCCCCTCTTTTCTTTTACCTTCCTTTTAAATGCCATTCATCCCTCTATCCCTCCCTCTTACCTTGGGTCGGTGGTCCAGTTCTTCCCGAGCGGCAGCGCGTTTGCCACAGGCTCCGACGACGCCACCTGCCGTCTGTTTGACCTGCGCGCTGACCAGGAGCTCGGCCTTTACTCCCACGACAACATCATCTGCGGCATCACCTCCGTAGCCTTCTCCCGCTCTGGGCGCCTGTTGCTCGCTGGCTACGATGACTTCAACTGTAACATCTGGGACGCCATGAAGGGCGACCGACCAGGTTTGGTGGCATCATTCACAAAGGAGGAAGATTAAAAACGGTTTTAGATTTTGTTCACCCTTTTTTTTTTAGTGACTTTAACCTAATTATGCTAATATTTCTGTGTCGATTCTTTTCTCTGCCAGGTGTGTTGGCGGGTCACGACAATCGCGTCAGTTGTCTGGGTGTTACGGAAGATGGTATGGCAGTGAGCACTGGATCTTGGGATAGCTTCCTCAAGATTTGGAACTGACCTCAGACACACACACACACACACACACACACACACACACACACACACACACACACGTAACTACTTTTACTCAGACTGTCTCTCCATCTTTTTCTTTGTTTCCTTTCTATAACACACACACACACACACACACATACACACACACACACACACGCACGCACTCACAAAATGGTCATACAGTATTCCTACTTTACACACTTCAGTGCACACATTGCACTCTGGATGCACACTGTATTGTATATAAGGTGTACACACACATGCACATCCAAACACATGGAAGGTCATTGTAAATATTAATTACATTTAGGTATGAGTTTACATACCCGTTAATATACATGTCACAAGCAATTCTTCTCGATGCCAATCAGAATGTATGCAGATTTACCCACTTGAAGTATACACAAATGATCACATATTACTATTCTGTAAATGTCTGTACTGACAAACACTTTACAATGCATACTACATCTTACACTGAATCACAAAGTGACCAAAACAACTTCTACATAAAAGGAAGTGTTTGGTAAGCTGGTAGATGCTTTATGAACTCCTGGTATGACTAGTATTTCTTTCTTTCTAATTGGCTTTCCCTTTCTCTCTCTTTCACTCTTGCACACACACACACACATTTTCAAAGACAGACAGACAGACACACACACAGACACACCTGCTTGTTTTAAAAAATACCCTCTCAGAAGCTCACAAGAGACCTCGAGGGACTACTTGAAACAGTTCCTTGTCACATCTTTGATTTTGTTGCATATCCCTAGCATTCTGTAAACACAGTGATCTGAACCCAGGAGAATGCGTCCACTGTCTCTACTGAAGCAGAGGGCAGAGAGAAGCCCAAACCCCCAAAACACTGCCAAATATCTCAGCTGACTTACATGGCCATTTCTGTTGTGAACGTTTTTATAGATATGTACACCTGACCTGCATATATATATCAGTAATATATGATAGTTTTTGTTCCGATGGTTTTAATTTTTGTTTTATTTTCTATGCTTATTTTATTCATTTTCCTGTGTGCCTCATATACACTGTAAGATGAAAGCGGTAAATAGAAACGAACTAAAAACACCAAATATCTGAAGTAACAGTCCCTTGGTACACTGACGGAATGACATGGCATTTAAATAAGAACTCCATGTACTGACACATTTTTGGCAACCCAGTACAACCGTCAATGGTTCATAATATATTGAATGTCACAGGTCTAAGGGAACTGTTAAAATCGCTGACCATGTTATATTTCAGAATGTACTGCATTTTCAAATTGTTTTCATTTGCAAGTAACACTTCAGTAACAATTCACTGCACTGTCTTTATTAAAAATGTATATCAATGTTCATTCTTTGATCTTTACTATTCACTGCTGAAAACCTTTATAGTGGGGATATATAGATTTACACCCCGTATACCCTTCAACATAGATTGGGTCTTAACTCATTATTAATTAGTGTGCATGTCGGGCAAGTATAGGCTGGAACAAAAGACATCATACTGAGGCTGAACTGAGATCAAAGTATTTTTTAATTTTACCAACCAGTCCTGTGTTAAGACATGACAGACTCATGAGTTCATTCAACACAATATTAAGACTTTAAATCTCATCTGTTCATGAAGTACAATCTCAAGTTCCCACCCTTAAAACATGAACACTAAAATACAGCTCAAACATCTACTTATCCAAAAAAAGAACAAACTTTTTCTTATTATTAAAATGAAAATAAAACATGAAATAAAAAGATAACGTTATGAACCCATCACAGAGGATATCAACATAGAACGCTTCAGATTTAACCTCTCCTGGTTACCATGACAACATTCCACAGAGTTAAACTTCTTCCAAACCTTGTGAATACTTACAAAAGTCCATCTAGGATAATGATTTCTTTATCTTCTTTAATATAGTCAGGAAATGCCATTTGCTAAGAACTGATTACAGCAAGTTAAATAGATCAATATCTAAAAACAGCAGTCGAAAGGCCTTTTCTGATTAACAGAGCTGCAGAAATACACTGCATCACTAAAATTACCACCTTGACAGTAATGATTAATGGCATTCTGAGCCTGCTACTAAACATCCAATTCCACCACAGAGGTTTTTGTTTTTCTGCAAATATACTGTAAATGTATTGTTTGGGGGGGGGGGGGGGGGGGGTAGCATGTGTACTCATCGGATTCAAGATGCCACAGAGGGCCACAATTACCCTTCACATTGGATCCAGTCACACTAACACAAGTACACACAAACATTGGAGCCCATAAGAGTTCATCAAGGTTTAGACAATTTAGACAATATTGCTCTGAAATGAAAGTGTTTCGAGCTTGACCAAGTCAACATTTTTATTGCAATGTGGTAATGATTACTTCACATAATATAAACCGACCTGTGAAATTGTTGCAGTGAATGTGAAAACCAAAATGGCTTTGAAATTAATTAATGTCATGTTTGAGATATTAATTTAATTCTTCAGGGCAAAAAATGTTCAGTGACAAAAAAGTGTAACCAAGAAATGTATTTTCACTGATTCAAGACACCTTTCAGTGAAGAATAGGTTACTATTTACTTGTCAAGAACACCTTCATGCCCAACATGAGACTGGTCCCTTCACCCTGCTCACCACTCCTAAGAGAGAGAGAGGGCTGAGCATGATGCGCCTTGATCGGAAAAAGCTCTTACACCTGCCCCAAACTATGGTCACACCCACATACATTCTTCTAAAAAGTATTTTTTTACACAAAAAACAAAAAGAAAGAGAAAAAAGAGAAGGGAACTCATTCTAATGCTCAAAGTTATACTGTGTATATAGCCACACATACAGCTACAGTATCCTATTGAATCAGAAATGTATTGTGCTTAGATTGCTAATATATCGGTAAAAATATGTTACACAGAAATCTCTTCAGTGGAGGTACATTCGTTAAATTCTTTCAATATAATTTACATATCTATGTAATAAAAATATCCTCATCCTTATAGAGCTTATATATTAATTTTTCTCCCTGTCCCCTCCCCATTTTAGCAAAATCATCTCTTAGGCATCTCTAAAAGCTTTCCAAGTGTTTCTTATAATTCACGGAACACTGATGAACCCCAATACAGCCTTTCGTCACCAGCATCTCCACACTAATACGTATCACCCTCTGGTCCACGCAATCTGCAGCAATGTTGAAAAAAGTGATGGCTTTTCTTACTAGGTCTCTCGCTCATTTTCACACAGAAGTCTAATCATCAGCTGGCCAGGATATGCGAACGACAAAACAAGACAAAAAAAATTATTCAGCCAGATCAGCATCGCAATGCAGGGAACCAGTCCCTCTCCATGGCAACGAACTTGCACAGGTGAGCAGCAAGCATGAAAGTTGAAGCAATCTGTTCACAGGCACGATGTAATTACAAATAGCAAAGTTCTGGGATACTGGTGCCCGCTAGAAAACAACCCAGTCAGCCACACAGGCCTCTCCCTCTCTAGCATACCGTCCATGTCTGGCTCCCAGCATTCCTTCCTGGCTAAATGGTGTGTGAAAGCACAGCAACATGCTCGGTTGAGGTGACACACGCCAGGGAATAGATGCCTTTTGCTTGACTAAAATAATCCAAAGTCATGGCTTTATGTTTTGAATCGGTTTAAAGGTGGAAATCAAAGGTCTGTTCTGGCTTCGGGTAGATTAAGTGCACTTTGTTGGCACAAGACACCTTTCTTTATGAGCCAGGAGGGCGGGCTGCCATTTTGATTTGGTGTTTATCTGTAAGCCCTGATGTGCCTTGGCTTACGTCACAGAGGAGAGGATCAGCTTCTGCACTGACTCAAAGACACCTCTCCCTCCCTCCATCCCTCCCTCTGTCTGTCAGTCTCACCTTTCATTCCATTTATACACAAACACAAGAACACATTTACAGACCACCTATCCCATTCCAAGGCACGGCAATTGTGGTAAACATGGCAGTTTGGCTTCATAAGCAAAGGACTGATTGTATTTCTAATGAGTTTTTTTCTGCCCTTGGTCCAATATTTGACTATATAAAGCCATTTATACACAATAAAGTAATGGCTATCAATCAGGGTAACGTTTTGGATACACATTATTCAATGCTATCTAGCATTGAGTATAGTGATGGTCATAAGCATTTAATGATATGCAATTATTCCAAACATTGGGATACTGAGATTTAAGGTTAATGCTGGAGCAAAACAATTTGGCAAATTGTAATGTGTCCTTCAGTTGTACAAAGACACTAGCATTGATCATCTGGTATACAGGGCAATTTTATAAAATTTTAGACTCAGAAACAAAATGGTACATACATGCCTACATATCAAGGGAGAGATCAAAGTGCTTGATAGCATTTGAATATAATCTCCTTTCTGTTAAGATATTCAAGTGCTTCACTGTATATACATATCTTTACATGTAGTGATGTCAATTCATATTCATATTCTTTTTTTCCTAATAATTTTGTTGAATAGCTCTGGAATGAGCAAAAATCACACTTAACCCCTCACACTGTGTGCTTACAAAGACAGGGCACTGAACACATGGAGGGGAACATGAGGGGGGGTGTGTCTGGGGGGGGGGACAGTGACCCTGTGGATGACAACACACAACACAGCTGCTGCATCAGTGGCTAAACTCCTTCCAGTTGCTCTACCACACAAACATACACATACAGTAGGTAAAACACACTCTCACACACACAAACACTAAACACAACCTGACATCTCTGTTACAAGCCGCAAATAATTATATCATCAAGATAGAAAGGGTCAACCACAGAGTGGTTCTGGAGTTATATCTGTTATTAATATAGGCCGTAGAATGACCGATCTGACGGGTATTTCACACATCCTTCAAGCTCAATACAGAGAACACATCTCTGAAAAGGCGCACTATCCTATTTCAAATCTTCAGAGAAATACCCACCCACCCACCCTCCCAAAAAAGCCTTTCTCCCACTGTAAAAACTGAAGAGGTCCCCTCTAAGAACTTCAAACGAGAACGGCACTAGAACGGCACATATTGCAATAGAACAGCAATAAAACAGTAGAGAATAAAAGCAGGAATAATATCAAGTACGGATACAGTACGGAGAATATCAAATCGCCTTAGATATAGAGGAACTTAGGACATGGAGAGGGAAAAAAAAAGACTGCCATTCAAAAGAAATTGGATCGACTGCCTCCTATGTAGGAGTACATGTTTTCCGTTACTTGGACAAATAGATTTTTAGTTTCGTAGGTTTCTTAACGCACAGCAGGGTGAGAAGCAAGAAGCAGAGGCCGAGCAGCAGTCTGGGGGCACAGTGACGCTCCGCGTTTAGCATGTGTTCAACTGCCCGTAATGTGTGTGTTTACTACCGGCCCAACAAAGTGTCTGACTCAAAAGTCATTCCGGTCCAGGTACCACTGTGATTACCCGGGTACCGCCACTGCAAGAGTGTTTTTCAATTAGAGGCCAACAGGTGAAGAGAATTGTCAGCGTTAAAAGCCCCCCCCCCCACACACAACCCCTATTTTGTAAATGAAAAGTCAACCACTATGAATTATTTTTTTTTGCCTGCATGAAAACCTGCTCTACAAGACTACAAAGTGATGAATGGTAAATTACAGGCGTTGCAATGCCACTCCTAAACTCTAGAGTGTGCTGTTGCAGTACATTTCAGGCAAAGAGCTCTGCAAAGGCGTCACCCCAACAGGAAGCTTAATACAGTAGACAGGCCTGCCAGTCTCTAATATGCTAGCTCTGATTAAATGATAATGACAGACTGCTTGTTGATTTTTGGCTCCCCCGCAAAAACAAAATTTCTCTAACATTTCAAAATCATTTTTTTCTGTACAGCTTATCATAATTTCTGTTGATCAGGATAGGAAGGAATGTTGTTGGAGGACTGATGTGGTGTGTTAATACAGGGCTATGTACAGAGGACGTCTGGAGCCTGTTCTGGATTCGTGTCTACTGTGAGCTTCTGGAGTGCACCATGCGCGAGACGGGGGCGCCTCTCAGAAGAGGAAAAGAAAAAAAAAAAAAACAACCCACTATATTACACCCAGAGGCAACACCAGGGAATCTCACAATGGTGAGGATTTCAGAATAGAGCTCCAACCCCACGTACCAGCGCCCAAGGTGCATGCATGTGGCTTTAGGTGTGTGTGTGTGTGAGTGTGTGTGTGAGAATACATTTGTATAAGATCTGTGGGGATACTGATAACAGCATTTAAGTGGGTACACATGTGTCTCGGTAATAGAGCAGAACACAGCTGCACCCATCGGTTCTGAGCTGTATGCAAGCAACATCGTTTAAACATTGTGTGGTGTGTACAGGCGTATGAAAAGAGGGCTTGTTGTAGGGAGTAGAAGATAACCTCAACGACAACAAGCACAAACAGCAGAGTGGAATGGCAGTGGGAGCTCCTTGCTGTTCACCAGTTCATGATGCAGTTCCTGTTCAGAGTCATGAAGTACACCTGGCTGCTGCCCCCAGAGCGCACCGAGGCGAAAAACACCTGGGAAGAGTGTACAAGAGCACATATGGGTCACTCAAATATCCAGCAGACATCAGTAATTGTAATGGTGGATATATTGAATGCATGTGAATGAACATACGCATATGAACATGAACATATGAATTTCAATGTGGTATGTCTATTTAAGTCTATTTATATCGCACATTTCATACTCAGGGGTCATTTAATGTGCTTTGCATAAACAAAGGCAAAGAGTAATAGTAAAGCATAAGATGGTAATAGTTAAAAAAGTAGTTGAAAAAAGTACATCATATAATTAAAGAACTAAAAAAAGGAAGTGTGCAAGTGGAAGGGTTCATTTGGCTGTATGGGAGTGTGAATGTACAGTATATGGGTCCTAGGGATGGAAACAGCTGTGTGTGGCAGCTGTACTTCACTCTTCAATGTGTGTATCTCTGCACCTTGACCATCTGAATTTCCCTCTTTGGGATAATAAAGTTGACTTTGACTCACCTTATCGTTTCTCTCGCACAGGAACTTGAGCCTCTGGGCTCTCTTGTGCATGAAGACGCCGTCAAGATGGCCCGTCTCCACGGCACGGATCTCAATGGCCTTCTCGCCCCAACCCATGATCTGGTTGGAGCAGATGTGCGCTACGAGAACAAGATGGAGCAAGTCTCGCAAATTAATCTGGACTTCCTTTGCTGACAATGTATGTGTGTATTTATAATTTGTGTGCGTGTACTGTATGTGAGTGAGTTGGAATAAGTGTGTGAGTGAAGGAGTGAGCATCTGAGTGAGAGAGTGTGTGTGAGTGATTCTGAGTGAGAGAATGTGTGTGAGTGGTAAGTATATATACTCTTTTGATCCCGTGATTGTGTGTGACAGTAAGTGAGTGCGTATGTGTGAGACTGAGTGAGTGAGGTAGTGTGTGAGTGAGTGAGTGAGTGACTTACCCACAGAGGTGGGCATCTCTCCCCACTGCAGCACCACATCCTTGATGATGCGGCCGTAGGTGTTGACGTAGACGCCCTCATCCTCGTAGCAGAGCAGCATCTCCATGCCGTCAGAGCTTGGCAGGAACACGATGGCGTGGGGAGTCACCTGACTCTGAATCTGAGGGAGCCACAACAGGGGACAGATGGTGTGGAATCATACAATTGGGTTTACACATTTAGTTGAAAAGAAAACATGCAATCATCCCATTAAACCAATGCAGTACAAACTGTGAACATGTTTGTCTTCCGTCCTACAAAGTCTGGGCAGGCTACTAATACCACTTTTTTAAGATATTAATGCCCAAACGTGGCCTCTAAGATGAAGTATTTTTGAGAGAGGTGAAAAAAGGTGAAAAAAAATATGAAAATATTGGAATTTAACACAAATATTTTGCAGGTTTTGTAAAAAAAAACATTTTGGGGATCTAAACATTATGTTGACAAATTTTGAGCAAAATGTGAGATGTTGCGGCAACAAATTTCCTGGATTATTCTATCAGATTTGACATAGAATGACTCACATAACATATGGTGTACAGCACAAGGTTAGCGGAAGTGAAAGTAAATTAGCAGATCCGCCCAGTGACTCATATCCGCTCCAAAAATGTAACAATTTAAAATGTTCTTTCCTGGCCCATTCCAAACCGTTTTTGCATAATCTTGCTTACATGCAGTCAGACAAACCACACCAAAAATATAGCCTCCCAGAGGGAGGTAAGGAAGGCATTTAATCCAGAAACTGGCTGTGTGCACCTGACATGTTGCTTATTCCTGCCTACTTTCAGTATGTCGAGAGGGAGATCACTGGCTGAGTGAAGGAATTTGATAAGGACAAATCCTGTCAGGACATGATAACATTTCCAAATGTCAGAGTACACTGAACTGAATAAGAACTGACTGGCCTTTAAATGAAGTACCGGTAGTGGTGACACAAAGCTAGTTTACTTTTCGCTCCTTTACGTTTTTGCCATGGTCTTCATTTGAAGAAGATTATTTTCTGGCAAATTCTCCATCTTAACATTTTTTTCTTTACCAACACACATGTTCTTCTATGTTGGATTGCCATCTCAAGTTTGCTGAAATTTGCTTTGTTTGTTTTTATTTGTCTCTAATGCAACTACTTTCTATGTGTTGATCGGATGTAGCTCATTAAGTCTGCTTAAGTTATGATTCCTGATATTTCAGCACAGTAAATCAGTCACACAGAGCAAACCTCTGAGAAGGCAACCACCATTTTCCAACATGTTTATATCATTGTTCAGTGTTTTGAGCTACTGTGAATAAGGGCTTACATGCACAGGGATGTAGATGTCGTAGTTGTTTCCAGAGTCCACATCGATGGCATGGAAGCCAGCGCTGGACCCGTAGATGACCTTAAGCCTCTGGCCCTCCTCCACCGTCAGATCCACCAAACAGGGCCTATGGGGCAGGTCACTGAAAGACTGCAGGGGGGTGTCAGAAAAGTGAAAGGGGGAGAGAGAATGGTAAGTAGGTTGGGGGGAAGGGAGAGAGAGAGAGAGAGAGAGAGAGAGAAAGAGAGAAGATATATTTAGGAATAGAGGGAGACAAAGCAAGACAGATCAAAGCAAAGTAAAAAAGGAGGAAATAAGAAATAAGACTTGTGTTCAGTAAACCATCTTTTTTGAAACTTGCCACTAAAAAAATCAAATGAGGAAACAAGTTGGAAAAACAAAGTCTGATGTAATGTACAGCAGACAGAGCCTACTGCAGACTGAGACTAGCAAAGGGAATATGGGCAGAGGGAGCTCAGGTGAAACCCATCCCAACCTTGAAAGCCATGAATTTGTGATAAGGCTTGGGAGCCCAGGCGTACACCTCCACTGCATTCTTCAAAGCGATGACCAGAAATTTGATTCTCTCGTATTTCACTGTGGACAGAAGCACATGTGCACGTGTCAGAGCTTATCGCTCACATTCCTATACTGCCTCCAGCTTTAATGGCAGCAAAGGCCATATCGAAGTAAACAACATCAAACAAGTTGGTAAGATAATATTCAACAGCAGTCATTTGAGTAGTTGAGGGACAAGAATAAAATTCTTTGCACGTATTATTTAACCTTTGTAGAAATTCAATCATTCTACACCATATACTGCAATGTTATACTTGTACTTTTCTCTGATTTCATTTACAGACATTATCAATTTGTTTCTAAAACTAAAAGGCAAGCAGAAAGTAATTCAGCAGAATACAACTATTGATCAGAGTGTTTGTATGAAGGTGCATATAATGGTGTATAGTAACTCTTAAGGGGATGGCAGACAACAACAACAACAACGCTTAGCACTTTATCAAGGCACCCAAAGTACTTAACAGTGAAGGGGGACTTCACTAACCGCCACCAATGTGTAGCACCCACCGACCTGGGTGATTGCACGCCAGCCTTTATGTGGCATATGCGCCACCAATGTGACACCACACCACACCTCTTCTTCATTTCCTCTCTGTTGGTTAATGGCGCCGCTGGCCTCACTCACCCACTTTGTAGTGCACACAGCCCTCCATCTCCCCAACAGTGGTCCAGCCCTGTTTCTTCTCCACCTCGGGGTCGTTGTGCAGAATCTTATTGCGGAGCCAGGCCAGGTAGTACACACGCACTTTATTCTTCTTCCCTGTCAGGGGAGAGAGAGGTCGGCATGTTAATCTCTTGTACTGAGCTTGGAGAGGAAATAGCACTACCTGTGCCTACATGCTAGTGTTGGTTCCTGATCGTGATTGGATGATCTTGTGACTATCTTGATACCAAGGCTTTAACAACCAAGACCATAGCTTTTTCACAGTAGCACCATAATCATTCTTAAATGTTCTATAAAATCAAGCAAAATAAATGATTTGGCACATGCCAAAATAAGGGGACAAAGACATTAACAGTTAAAAGTCCACATGCAAGTATGATGATGTCATTTTCTTAACTTCAGGAACTGCATTCCATAAATGTCAGTATGAGAGACTATGTATAGTGAGTGACAGAATAGGTGCACAGTTTGCCAGCAGAAACTTGTGTGAGCAATTATGCTGAGTTAGTAGAACTGTGTAACTCGAAAATAACATACACTTGCAAATTGTCCATCCTGTTGGTTAGCACATGGCACAGTTAAGAGCACATGCAAGATTGACTGTGTGTGTGTGTGTGTGTGTGTGTGTGTGTGTGTGTGTGTGTGTGTGTGTGTGTGTATGTATGTGTCACACAGAAGTCGACCTGATATAGTGATGAGCAGGTTGAGTCCCTCTAGGACGTCCATCTGCTGGAATCTGCGCGAGTTGATGAGGGGGTAGACTTTCCCCTGACCGCTACGGTCCAACAGTTTCAGTCCATTCTCTGTACCGACCAGTAGGTTCACACCTATAGCACACCCAAAACACACACACACACGGAGCCAGTTATATACAATATACAGTATGACATTAAGTAACATTAAATGACCAATCATACAGTGAGCATGCACGCACGCAGACACATCGAGTGGTGCAGACTCACCCCACAGAGCAGCGCACAGAATCTCAGAGTTGAAACGCTTCTTGTATTTGCGGATCTCGGGCGTATCGCTGTGGGGGCGAGTATTGGTGGGGTTCACGTTCACCATGGAGCCCTTGCGCACTTCAGCCTTCAGCTGCTCAAACCGCGGCCCCAAAGCTGAGAGCACAGGGAAGGAATGGTCATAATTTACAAACACAAAATAACAAACAATGTTTTGTCTGTTTGCCTGTCTCTAATCATCAGGAAAGGCAGAGGGATTTCAAACGGTGAGATACAAACCTCAAAACCACAAATATGCAATAAGAGCCCTTTATTTTATGCAGCATCTGCACAAGTGTGCTGTACTCACTTCCTGGAATGGACTCCCCTGTCCCACCTTGTGGATGGTACATTCCCAGATCCACAAAAGTAGTGAAGGAGGACTTGCCAGATGCCTTGACCAGACCACGTGACTGATACTAAAACAAAAGAATGCAGACAGAGTTGTAAAACTAATTTGTTATTATAGGTATTAATCTGCCTGTCATGGAGGAATGCACTGGTTTGTGAGTAGTAGATTACTTACACAGTACTATATGACTATAGCACTAAACACAGAGACAACACAGTAAAAATGCTTGGTCTTGGTATACCTTCATTCTGGTTATTAAACTTTAATTGACTGCCATGTCACATAATTACAACATAATGTACTAGAAGAGTAATAAATGAATGCAATCATTTAACAAAATGTACGATCCTCCTCAGACTACTGACAGTAGCATGAACTATAACAGACCAGCTGATAAAGCTAGCTTGGCTAGGCTAGTGTAAAAGCAACATGGACTAGACCAGCTAATAAAGCTAGCTCAGCTAGGCTAGTAGAGAAGCAGGATACTCCAACAGACCAGCTGATAAAGTTAGCTCGGCTAGGCTAATGGAGAAGCAGGATGGACTATAACAGGCCAACTGGTAAATTTAGCTCAGATAGGCTGGTGGAGAAGTAGCATGGACTAGACCAGCTAATAAAGCTAGCTCAGCTAGGCTAGTAGAGAAGCTGCATGGACTAACAGACCAGCTGATAAAGCTACCTCAGCTAGGCTGGTGGAGAAGCAGGATGGACTAACAGACCAGATGATAAAGCTACCGCAGCTAGGCTAGTGGAGAAGCAGAATACTCTAACAGACCAGCTGATAAAGCTAGTTTAGCTAGGCTGGTGGAAAATCAGGATGGACTAACAGACCAGCCGAAAAAGCTAGCTCAGCTTGGCTGGTATAGAAGCAGAATGGACTAACAGACCAGCTGATAAAACTAGCTCAGCTTGGCTGGTATAGAAGCAGATTGGACTAACAGACCAGCTGATAAAGCTAGCTCAGCTAGGCTGTTGGAGAATCAGGAGGACTCACATCATAGGCAGAGTCTTTCCCTGGCGAGGAGGTGGAGTCAGTGGGGGAGTGGGAGGGCTGGACCACGTCAGGCAGGTTGGTGTAACCATTATGGCTACGCTTCTCTGGAGTCTGACGGAGAGCAGGACAAACATGTGGTCAGCATGTGCTCATGCCACTTGCTGGGTCCAGCAGAACCAGAACCAAAGTGCTGACTGCTGACCAAGACCAAATATCATTCCAAGTTGTCTTACTCTGACCCAGGCTGATAAAGACACTGTGCCGCACGCACGCACGCACGCACACACACACACACACACACACACACTTACTCGTTGCACCAGCATTGTCTGGTCCCCGTACCCTCCAGCTCGCTCCTCCTCTCTCACCTCTCCTTCCTCTTCCTCATGGACCACCATGGTGTTCACAGAGTCGGTGTCTGCATCCCGCGGACTGCACAAACACACAGCACACCAGGATGAATGGGATGGGGGGTTATCCATGTATATAGTATGTACAACATATATGTACATATGTGTGCGTGTGCGTGTGGGTGGATGGATGGATATCCACTACTGTGCTCTAGTTCTTTCTTCTATCTGAGACAATTTGACAACCTTGAACTCATCTCTACCCTTATACAACAACATCCTGCAGCTTCATCTTGTATACTTTCCTTCTCTCAAGTGCACTTAATCTCAACCCTCATACAACAACATCCTGCAGCGTCATCTTGTATACTTTCCTTCTCTCAAGTGCACTTAATCTCAACCCTCATACAACAACATCCTGCAGCTTCATCTTGTATACTTTCCTTCTCTCAAGTGCACTTAATCTCAACCCTCATACAACAACATCCTGCAGCTTCATCTTGTATACTTTCCTTCTCTCAAGTGCACTTAATCTCTACCCTCATACAACAACATCCTGCAGCTTCATCTTGTATACTTTCCTTCTCTCAAGTGCTTAATCTTAAGCTTAAACTTAATCTCAGAGTGCTGGTACCTGGGAATGGCTCCTCACAGGGTAGAATTCTTTGTCTCTAGCTACCGAAACACTCCCTAGGTTTCAGCCTCTTCCTCTCTTTATTTCTCTCTCTCTCTCTCTACCCCCCCCCCCCCCCCCTCTCTCTCTCTCTCTCTCACCGGTCAGTTGGGCTCTCCTCCTCCTCCGGTCCTTCTCCGCTCTCGCTCTCCTCACTGCTCTCGCTACTCTCCGAGGAAGAGGAGTAGTCGTTGGCCTTCGCCGGGGGTCTGGGCTGCTCTTCAGCCCGCTCCTTAGAGTAGAGCCCGTGGTCCTGATACACACCAAGGAACACACGCACACACACACACACACACAGACACAGACAAAATACAAACCCAGTAAGAGCAGTGTATGGATTTGTAAGATATTACAAAAAATTTTTAAAGCTCACAAAATGACATGATAGACAAGCAGACATTGGACACGTTCTGAGGGACATGCAGTCTACATCAAGGCAGGGGATTTAAACAGTATAATCTGATTAGCATTGCATTGGTCATTTGGGGGTCACTGTACGGACGTGATGATCCACAAGCCAGCTTTAACACCAAAGCACCTGGCATGCAGATGCAGACGCAGTCATACACACACACACACACACACACACACATCAAGCTCTTACACATACACACCTGCACCTGACATGCAGATGCAGTCATACTCATACACACACACACACACGCACACACGTGCGCGCTCTGGCGGTTAGACACACACATACACCAGCCATCGGTTACTGACCTCTCCTATAGCTCGCTTATAACTCTGGGCATCATAGATGGACAGTTTGGTAGAGAGGGGGTAAAAAAGGGGTTATCAAGAGGAGTTGGGGGTGGGGGATGGGGTGTCAGTGAGGGTGAAGGTCAGGACACAGAGGGAGGTGTGCAAGCGACAGGATTCCCAAAAAGAAAAAAGAAAGAGGGAGAAGGAGGGAAAGAGAAAGGAGGTTAGTGCATAGTGTCTATTCATTGCTCAGGAAAGATGGTGGGATAGAGTGTCTGAAAAGGATGAAAAGTTTTACAGGCAACTGGTATGTGGAGACTACAGTGAACAGTATTCACTGGAAACATACGAGTGTCTGAGGACATCATAAAAGCAAGAGTGGCATCCATAGGCTACAGTAGAGGGAACTTTACTGTTTAAAATGACAGTATCAGCAAACACCTTGTAATATACTGTAAAACACTTTTGAGGCCTATATTCATCTTTGCTTAAAAATAAAAGCAAGAATATATAGCCAATATATTTAAAAAAATATAAAAGAATGGTCGAACTGAATCAGTATATTGAACAACCAAATGTGTGCTATTTAAACCCTGAGAGGAGAGTGGGCGGGTGGCGTTGCGTGGCGTGGCAGGGGACTGTGCGGGCGGAGAGAGGCGTGCAGACCTACCGCTGGGCGACTGGGTCGCGAGGAGGTGCGTGACTCCCCTGGCTTGTGCCGCCCGTCGTGGTGCAGGATGGGAGACGAATCCATTTTAGAGGAGCCTGGAGGAGATGATGGAGGGGGGAGGGAAACAAATCTCATTAACACACACGCACACACAGTATACACACACACACATACCACAGCTGCCCAACTGCCTAGTCTGGACACATATGTACGCACGCACGCACGCACACACACACACACACACACTGACCCAGGATGTGGTGTCGCTCCAGGGAGCCTGTCTGCGGCAGGTTGGACACCACGCTCATGCTGTCCCCCCTCTCCCAGCGGTCATTGCGGCTCAGATCGGGATTACTGCCCAAACAGAAAGCCCAATTAGCTCAGCACGGCATCACAGCAACAATCAATAATCTGGACAAGCAATTACCTCAGCCATTACACAAGACACACACAATAAATATCAATCTCATAAACTATAAGCTCAGATGACCTATCTGACATAAGTTATAATTATGTCTATGTCTGTGTGTGTGTGTGTGTGTGTGTGTGTGTGTGTGTGTGTGTGTGTGTGTGTGTGTGGTTGTGTCTGTCTTTAATTGTGGCTCACCTGGCGCGGACTGGATGTCTGATCCCAGAGGAGAGGTTGGTGTTCAGCGCCGTGGCGATGGAGGTAGTCCGCTGGGGAATCTGAGATGGATGGAGGAAGGAATACCAGGAGGACAGAGAGAGAGAGAGAGAGAGAGAGAGAGAGAGAGAGAGAGAGAGAGAGAGAGAGAGAGAGAGAGGAGGACCAAACAGATGGTCTTAGTGTGTGGAACATACACGGTCTTAAATCTTAGATTCTCTTCAATGACCAGAGGCAAATGGTGAAGACTGTCTGTCTGTGAAGTCTGTCTGTGTTTTTGAGTCCCAGTACTTACTTCTTGTTTTGCAAGGGGTTCTTGCAGAGTCTGTTGTTGATAGCTTGTTTTACAGCACACCAACCCAACATGTGTATACAGTATATATGAACGTCTTCAAAATCCCCCCTATTTGTTTCATTAGATTAATTTAAGCGCTTTATAGTACCACCTGTTTGCTTCGAAATCAAATTCTGTGTCAATGTACTTGCTTGCTCTCTAATTCATTTGCAAGAATGCAGCAGCAATGACAGTAAGTAAATGTGTGTTAGTCATTAGTTAGTAATTAGGAGGACTGTCTGGCTGATGCTTATGAATATTCAGATGACCATGGCCAAAAACAGAACTAACTGCCCTCAGAGGGGTCTGTTAACTACTAATCTGTAAATTTACTTTAACATGGCCAAATGTATAGCTATGTTTTGAGCATGTTAAGTGCATGTTTTGTATTTTGGGATGGGAAGGTGTTTCATTCTCACAAGTGGAGAAACTGCTTCTTATTTTAGCCCCACCACCACCCTCATCATCATCATCATCATCATCATCATCAGCTTCCAGTTTTGGCTCTCACTTTCGGTGGCTGCTCGATCTCGGGGAGGCGGATCCAGGGCCCGCGGTCGTCCCTCATTGGCCGCGGCTGCGGGGCTTGGCTCTCGGAGGTGGGGTCGGAGTTCTGGCGCACGAGCTCGCGGGGGTGGAGCGGGCGGGGGGTGGGGGTGGGGGAGGGCTCCTGCGTGGGGAAGGCGGACATGGTCTTAGTGGGCTGGTCGCACAGGGACTGCGAGCGGGGCACGGGCGCCGCGTACGGCTTCAGTGGCACCAGGTGGGCCATCTGGAACTGCTGGTGGGAAAGGTGGGGGTGGCGGCGGAGAGGGTGGGGTTGGTTGGAGTGGGGTGGAGCAATCACCAAGGTGAGAAGGGCGAGGGTTGAGGTGGGGTCACCAAGTGATTTACGGGGAAGGGAGAGTTAAGCAAATTTCGGAGGAGAGGATGTTATCGATTTTGATTGGAGGGAATAGGGAAAGGTTTTGGTGGGGAAAAATCACCAAAAGTACCAAAGATGTGTTGATGTTGAGGGTTTGTATCGATTGATCGTTGATCGTATAGTTTGCGTTCCAGTTTTTGATTTGATTTGATTTGTGGAGGTTCGAGCACAGGATGGGAGTCAGAGTCAAGGCCACCAGCAGAGGATCCGTGTGTCGCAAGCAGAAGAGGATAGCATTTCCCCACACAGCAGAGGAAGTCGAAACATGCAGGAGGAAAAGGGCAGAGACAGAAAACACCAAGGAAGAGAAGAGAAGAGGAGAGAGGGGAGGAGAGGAGAAGCACTTTAGAGACAGATTTAGATCTAGGCATCTAAGGCAGGAATGTTAGTAAAAGAAATAGCAAGAAGCCAAGTCTAACGAGGCACTTCCACTTGGTAGCATATTAACTATTACATAATCAGCTTTATGTGCATGGAAATGGCAAGTGAACTGTAAATACTGTGCAATGATTCGTAGTTTTACGGTTCATTTATTTGTCGCTCATCTCACCATATTTAAAGACAACCTGGTCTCTGACAGTCCCAACCCATCTTTCCAAACACATATTGTCCTCCATATGGTCAGCATCAGCGGGAAAAAAAGAGAGAGTGGGGAGAAGAAGAAAAAAAATACACAAACCTTGCCCTGTCCACCCTGCGGTTCGACCGGACGCTGCATGGGCGGGGTCTGGGCAGCCTGTGCAGCCCCTGATTGGTTGATGGAGTCAGAGCGTGACTGGATGTTGGTGTCGGACACGGTGGTGCAGAGTTTAGGCGAGCCCGTTCTGTTCAGCTTGCTCCGCTCCTCCACCTGTGAACCAGGAGACAGGACGGGTGGGGATTAAAAACATAAAGGGGGGTGGTGGTGGGGATTAAAAACATAAGACAGTGGGGGACATATACAGAAACACCACAAGAATTTATTATAAGAAATAAAAGAAAAGCACATAAGTAGTTGACTGAAAAAAGGAACAGTGCCAAAACAGATCCAGCACACACTGTACTCTCTCCCTTTGGCTCCCTCTCCCCTCCCCCGCTGTTGTGCGTGTTGGCACGTAGGCGGCCCCGCGCTCTCCCACTCACTTCGCGGGCCCACGCCGGCTTGTTGTTGGCCTCCAGGTTCTTGCTGTAGTGGTAGAGCTGGGGCTTCTTGTCCTGCTGCTGCTGCTGCTGTTGCTGCTGCTGCAGGGACACCAGGTAGGCGTGCTCCTGCTGCAGCTGCCTCTGCAGACGCTCCGACTGGCGCTGCTCCTCCAGCTGCTTACGCTTGTACTCCTGCGGACGCAGCGCAAACCGGGGGGGGGGGGGGGGTCAGAGGTCAGAGGAGAATGTGCGTCTGCGCAGGTCAACGTGATCAGGGAAATATGGGGATCTCTGTCTGCACATGACGAGATTGTGTGTAGGGGTTCAGGGGAGGGTTTGCATGCTGAGGGCAAACGGGTCGGGTCATGGGGGCATGTGAAGACTGGTGTTTATGGGAGTATGTTTCTGAGGTATTTTTGTTTGATCTTTTTTGGGATTGTATGCATAGGCACACACATGCATCTAACGTTTCACATAATAAAAACACAGACACACAGAAAGGGACATGCAGGCGCTTGCCTCTAGCGTGACAACGTGACAATGTTCTCAAGTGTTCCGTAACAGAACACCTCAATAAAGAAAAAACAGAAGCCCTGTTCTGTTTATCACGTTGAGGTAAAGACAGCATATGAGTTTATCATATCTGCCACTACACTTAAACTTCCTGAAGCCAGAGGAAGGACAGGGAAGTGGGGGAAAAACAGGGAAGAGGGGGAAAAATGAGATGCAGAGAGCAGGAAGTAGGAAACACAGAGGAGTTTACCATGAGCAAGGCCTGCTCCTGAAGCAACTGCTGCTGGAGTATTTCTAACTGTCGCTGTTCCTCCTCTAACTTATGCCTTATGAACTCCTGAAGAGAGAGAGAGAGGCAGAGAGAGAGAAAGAAATACAGTGGAAAGTAGCATGAGGGAAGAAGAAAAAAAGACAGGAAGACAGAGAGAAAGAGAGAGAAGGAGAGTGCAGGAGAAATAGGAACATTGCCAGGTTAAACAGGCTACACTGAGAGGGGGGTATGCTGGTACTTCAATTCCCCCGTCTCCTGGTTGGTTGAGCGAGCCAGATAGTGTGGAATGACTTAATGCAAAGTCTCTTAGCAACACTGACACTGCCATTATTCTCTTGTGCTGCTGCACTTGATAACGGGCCAACACATTTCTTAAATTCCTGCGATGTTTGTATAGTTTCTCCACCACTGAACTGCTGACACGGCGCCTGGGCTGGATGGAGAAAGTTAATGGCTGGCGGGCGGGGGGGGGGGGGGGGGGGGGGGGGGGGTGGTGTTGAATGTCCCTGCCCTGCCTGGGAAGCAGGTGCTGTGGGAGAGGAGCTTTCCTTTGCTCAGTCTAAGGAGCTTTCCTGTAATTCATACTGATTAGTGTGGAATGTTTCTGTCACTCCGAATCCCAGGAATGGGAGAGCAGTGGGGCTCACCCACTCTGGCTCACCCACAGAGCTCTGCAAACAACACTGGCACACTAGCTACCTCGCTCACAAACACACACTTACACTCACGCGCGCATTCACTGCTGCATCGTGAAAACCTGCTTCCATAGCAACCCCCGTCAGACATTCCAGGGCCAGAGAGATTTCACCGTGGAGCTCGAAGAGGCTGTGCGGAAGGCCACGCCTCTGGCGCGCCCCGATTGGATGGCTGCTACGCAGCGGCAAAGCTGATTGGTTACCT
The DNA here is from genome assembly GCF_018492685.1 of Alosa sapidissima. Classification (NCBI taxonomy): domain Eukaryota; kingdom Metazoa; phylum Chordata; class Actinopteri; order Clupeiformes; family Clupeidae; genus Alosa; species Alosa sapidissima. The sequence goes on along the minus strand of NC_055961.1, from coordinate 33,833,106 downwards.
GCTCTCGCTCGGCCATCCTCCGGTCCTCCTCCCTCCGCATGTCATCCAGCCGGCGGTGGGGGCCCTTCTCCTGCTGTCGCACCATCTCTCGCTCTTTTCTCTGTTGCTAAGAGAGAGCGCGTGCATGCACACGAGAGAGGCAAAGAGAGAGAGAGAAAGAGAGAGAATGAGACAGACAGGGAGTGTGTTAGGTGGAGAGGAGAGGAAAGAAGGGGCAGAGAGAGAGAGAGAAAACACCAGGATGTGAGTCACTTGTACCTTCTTGGCTGAACAAATACAGTACATGCCCTGCTGCTGCTAAAACCATCTTGCATTCTCAAGAGTGGAGAAGAGGCATAGAGAGGGAGAGAGAGGGAGAGAGGAAAGAGGAGAGGAAAGAGGAGAGAGCGAGAGAGAGGAAAGAGGAGAGAGAGAGAGAGAGGAAAGAGGACAGACATTTGATGGAAATTGTGAGTCACTGGACTGCAACACTGCTATTTTTTCCTGTCCCCCTCTTTTAGCAATTCACACAAACATTAATAAGATTTGTATTTGAATTATTCAGCTCTGCATGCCGTTCCACCATTCAAACAGTCCTACATCCCCGCTCTCGCCTTGAGCCTGAACAGTTGCGCAAATGTTCCACTGTTTCCCCTGTGGATCCAGGGCCCATCCAGTAGATTAAATCCATATTGCTCAGAGAGGACTCCAGCATGCCAAGCCCTGCTTGCTGCCTGTGAGGGTGTCAATGGTGCGTTTGACCATATTCTTGTGTGGTTCCAACCCCTTTCCCAACATGATCCATTCCTTTAGTGCCGGGTGAACAAGTATGAGCACCGCCTTTGAAAACACGGCACCAAACAGAGCCCCCCCCATCCCGCCTCACACACACACACACACATTAGGACAACTATCCTTTGAAAGGCTTTTTTTTTTTCTCGCTCCTCTGTGTCGCACAATAGCCAGAGATAAATATAACTAGCTAATGATGCTTATTACATTACGGACGTGTGAATCCGCTTTTGTTGTCGCCAATTAATGGCCGACCATCTCCCAGGGAACAGACAAATGCTCTCTCCATCTCCCTCTCCTCCACTCAACCCTACCCTCCTCTTCTTCTTTAATGACATACACAATCAATTATTATCTGGGCGCACCATATATTGACAGCAACAGACTGAAAGAATGGCTGATTTGTCAAGAAAGCCTTTCATCTTAAAACGCAGCAACACAACACTGGCAAACTTCATTTGAACAGAAAGCACAGCTCATGGTGAGGAGCTCTGCTGTCAAGCCTCTGTTTACTGGCTGCAGCAGTGGCGGGGACCAAAGTGCTCTGAAGTCCGCAGCTGACTGTAGTCTGACTTTTCTTTTACCTGCGTCATCAACCTCAAGACTCTTCCTCGCCTTGTTTACTTACATCGGAGCTCTTATTAAGTGGAATACTACGCAATCAAAAGCGTACAGAAATCAATGCAGAAAGATGCATAGGGCCACGCAAGCAAGCAAAGTACCTACACAACAGCACTCTCCAGCATGGGAGTATATAGATATGCGACAGCGGCAGGTATTTTTAAACACGGTGGGCGGAAAGCGACTGCACAAGGGTAGTGTCAGTCATTTATATCCATCACAAGTAGTCATGTCAAGTGGTTGTTTAGGTTCGCCACTTATTTAGGATAACCATGCTTGTGGCTTTTTACAGTGTATATTTGTAGGTGCTGTTTATAGCAAGTGTGGAAAATAAAAATATGCATCTCGTTTGTATCTTGCTTGAGAGTTGTTCCAGATCAATTCAACACAAAAATTGCATTTTAGCATATTTATGCATTTTTCTAATTGTCGATTGTTTCAATCAAAAGAAGGTCAATGGTGGATAGGACAGTAATTCCAATGTGATATTAGAGAACTATGCATGATATCATCCCAGTGTGCAAATGTCCAGCAAAAAACTTGGTTTTGTTGAGAGGAGAGGAATATTTTAAAAAGTGGTACACATAATAATGCCATTGTGTCTATCCATAATTAAAAAGGCATATCTCAGCAATTAAATAAGATATCTGGCTGAAGTTTTGGCATAATAGTCATAGGGGACTGCTTGAAAATGAGTAAAAATCTGATACAATGTTGTCAGGCTGTTTGATCTAATATGTAATGACCAGTACATTGAGGTCATTGTAAGTCTTTTTGGACAGAAACATCTGCTAAGAACCACAAACATAAACATTAAAATAACTATGAGAAATGATTTTGAATTGATATGAAGAGCTACGTGACTAGTCAGTGACTGGCACAGAGGTGGACATGATGAATAAGGTCACCCTATTGAGGCCAACAGTGTCCATGGGACTAACACTGCTTGGCTACCACTGCTACTGTTGCTGATGTTGTTGGGATGGTTTCCATGGCAGCAACAGCGGAGATGGCAGTGTTAGAGGGGCACCCTACCTCCTCCAGGCGGCGTCTCTGCTCCTTCTGCTCCTCGATGCGTTTCTGGCGGTCGTGCAGCAGCTGGCGCTTGTGCTCCTCGGGGTCGCGGCGCTGCGCGGCCAGCTGGGCCTGCTGCCGCTTCAGGGCCTCCGAGCGCTCCTTGTTCTCCTGCTGCAGACGCAGGAAGTCCCGCCGCAACGTCGACTCGCCCGGGACGTTCAGGATGGAGCTGAGAGAAGCACACGCACCGCAGACAAGGGGGGGGGGGGGGAGGATGAGAGGAGGGGGAGGGAGAATGATACACGATACATAGAGAAATTCATAAAGAAGAAAGAAAACAATATAAGCATCAGACACAGACAGCACAAAAATAAGGAATAGGAAATAATGAGTCGGTGCAAGAATCAAAGAGGAAAAAATGAAGAGAGCGAATAGAGATGGAAGTTAAAGTTCAAGATAATGATGCAAAAGAGAGAAGAGAAGAGATCAAAAGGGCCAAAACAAAAACAGAGACAGAGAGAGAGAGAGCGCAGATAGGCATCGTGAGAAACAGCTGTAGGTGAAACACAACAAGCCCAGAGATGTTGGGGCAGGTGTGTCACAGCAGGTCCCATGCCCACGGGGGGGCGGCCCGACCTGTAGGGGCAGCAGCAGTGCCAGTCACACGTCACACGACACCTCTCTCTTCTCATTAGCTCACTGCTACAGAGCTGTGTCTTAGACCCAGCTGCTGACATTACGCATGGTGAGAAGGGAGAGACCTCGGAAAAGAGTGTGATGAAGAGCAAGTGACCCTTCGGCGAGGCTCTGCGGGACGTGAGCTGGAGCCTGTGTCAGTTCTGATTACCTGGACTCTCGGTCGTCCCCACGGTTCTCATCGTCGTCATCACTGCCACTGTACTCATACTCAGTCTCCTCTGTGGGATGGGGTGAGAGAGAGAGAGAGGTAAAGATAGAGAAACAGAAAAGAAAATAGAGTAAAGGAGTCCATAAATACCTGTTATGAACTAAAATAATGCATATTATCTATTAACATATTAATACCAAAAATTCATATAGACGGTCATCATTGATTGACTGTACATAGATACGGTTACAGTTGATGATCACCAGTTGCATAACACGCATATCAAGTTCAACGACCCCACCCACGCACAGACAAACACAACCACCTACATAGCCACTCCCTAGCCAAGGGGGAAAAAAGACAACGCTTGGGCGTCGCATCTATAAACTGCAGTGGCTCGGAGCTGCTCATAGCGGCATGGCCGCTGGGACTCACCTTTCTCGCCGCGCTTCTTGCGGGTGCGGTCGATGTGGTCCTTGAGCTGGATGCGCACCTGCCTCTCGGTGGGCTGGTCCCGGATGAAGGAGTGCTTGAGCAGCTGCTCGGTGGAAGGCCGGCTGGGGTACGTCTTGACCAGGCAACCCTCGATGAAGTCAATGAACTTCTTGGACCTGGACACACAGGACAGGGTGGAGAGGAGAGCAGAGCAGGAAAGAGAGACAATAAGATGAGGAACCGCACAGTAGTCCAAGGTGTCCAATGTTGAGTCTCTGGACACAACCATAAAAGGTCAAGCCATGTAATGAACCATGCATCTGAACTGCATTTGTGTGCACATATTTGAGTGCTCATTCAATCTTAACGATTGCTTTCAGTTGTGTTATTCATTCTTTCTCAATTATTATTTTATTATTATTATATATTTTCAGGCCCTTTGGGATTTTAAGGTGTTTTGTGATCTCTAATTTCTTCCAATCAGCTATGGTCAGGAGGTCAGTAGCAGTCCCTCTCTGCCGCTGGCCCATGTCTGGTGACCGCTGGTATGTGTTGTTTACACCCGTGACAAGCTGGTCTGAGTTGCACTCATGACCCTGACATGTCACGCCCTCCCTCCCTCCCCAGATCATGACTGAGACTCATCCACAGCCTGGCTAATGGATTTACGCCGAAGGAGCTGTCAAGTCAACAAACATACGCATCACAGCTCAGCTTTAGTCTTGAATGCATTTCGGTGAAGCCTTTCTGAATGCAGGGTCTCTTATAAACTTCAGTAAACAAAGCTTGAAACATTTAAAGCTTGGTTAAGCTTTAGGCATGAATGCATTGACTGCATGCTGCCGTGTCTCTTATAACTGCTGTAAACAAAGCCTGAAATATGCAGAGAGCTTGGGGCTATTAGACTGGCTTCACGTGAGAGTCCTGACTCTAACAAGAGGAACACCAAGGGGCGAGAACAGGGGTCATCAGGCATGGTTTTGGGCAAACCTGATGTATTCCTAATTGGGACAACTAGGGTTGCAAAGGGGCGGAACATTTCTGGTAAATTACCGGAAACTTACTGGAAACTTTCCATGGGAAGTTAAGCTGGGGAATTTTGGAAATATTCCAAGTTCGAAACTTTCATGGAATTAAAGGAAATTATGGGAATTAATGGGAATTTACGGGAATTAACTGGGGATTTTTGGTAATTCCTACTTTTTTATAGACAAACATTAACATTGTTTCATAATAACCAATATGATTTGATGGTTCATATTTTCGCTTAGCTTAGCATACAAAGCTAGCTACCATGCTAGCGGGAATCCAATTCTCTGCCTATGGTTTATTAGCGTGCTAAGCTAGTAACACTGAAACCACTGAACTGGCCAAGATACACCACGCCACTCAACAACAAAATCCGATTGGTTGGAACATTAACTGACTATCACTTTGTTCAGTTAGAATCCCAGAAAATGGTAAAACAAGTTTTGTAAGTTAGTTAGATAGTTAGATAGATAGATAGATAGAGATAGATAGATAGATACTTTATTGATCCCCAGGGGAAATTCAAGTATATAATATATAAGTTGTCAATCTTAATCAGACAGATTAATCGTCCCACTACAGTTTAATTACAGTGCAAAATGACGTACACCAATTTGAATGAGGACAAAAGTGACAACAAGCCCATAACTGGGCAACTCTGTTCGCAAACTTCCCCCAGTTTCACACCAGTTATTCCCACATGAGATGACGTTTTCACTGGGAATTTACATCCCCGTGCACATGAACGCACCATAGGTTTCCTTTACGTCTAGTAGACTATGCTGTATAGTATAGTATAGTATAGTATAGTATATATACTCTTTTGATCCCGTGAGGGAAATTTGGTCTCTGCATTTATCCCAATCCGTGAATTAGTGAAACACACTCAGCACACAGTGTACACACAGTGAGGTGAAGAACACACTAATCCCGGCGCAGTGAGCTGCCTGCATCAACAGCGGCGCTCGGGGAGCAGTGAGGGGTTAAGTGCCTTGCTCAAGGGCACTTCAGCCATGCCTACTGGTCGGGGTTCGAACCGGCAACCCTCCGGTTACAGGTCTGAAGTGCTAACCAGTAGGCCACGGCTGCCCCACCCCCCCTTTTTTTTTTTTTTTTTTTTTTTTTTAAGTAATTGTGTGATTGCTGTGTGCATGGGATTGACGTATGTGCAGGGTAGAAATTTGACTGAAATTGCAATAAATCTGGTTGTTGCAAGATGGGGTTTTGTCCACTACATTTAAGTTTCCTGTTATAGACTAACTTGCCTTATTAAAAATTCCCAGTTTATTCCCATTTATTCCCGTATATTCCCGTTAATTCCCGTATATTCCCGTTAATTCCCATGGAAAGTTTCCAACTTTGAAAATTCCCGGAATTTTGCAACCCTAGGGACAACCCTGTTGTTTTTCCGTGTAATGTAATGTAATGTATTCTGGCCACTGTGTCGTGTTGGTGTGTTTATGTGTTGATGTGCTGGGGTTGTGTTAATGCTCTCTTCACCCGGAGTCTGACTAATAGCTGCAAAGCAAAGCATGGCTAATGGCCACACACAACTAATGGCTTCAGTGCCAGCTGCAGTGGGCACTCCTCTCCTCGCCTCTGCCCTGCCCCAGCAGAGCAGCACACACACACACATCGACACAGAGAGAGAGAGAGAGAGAGAGAGAGAGAGAGAGAGTGTGTGAGTGTGTGTGTGTGTGTGTGTGAGTGAGCCATCCGTGCCAGGCGGGCCACACGTGAAAAAGAACACTGCGTCTGTTCAGTGTTCAGCGCTCTCTCTCTCGCGCTCTCTCTCTCTCGCGCCTGTGGAATGCACAGTTGTTGCGGGCGTTGGGTGGCGACCAGAGCAGAGAGGGGACGCCTGGCTGCTGACTCCACTAAAATAGCTCCCTCTATATCTCTCCCTGTCCCACTCTCCCTTTCTGAATACAAACACTAGCCAGGCTGCTACTGCTGCAGCTCACAGAGCCATTTGACAAAGTAAACACCGAGAGACCATGCAAAAAAATAAAGAAATAAGGTGTGTGGATAAAGGACAGAAAGGGGCACAAAGAAAGAGAGAGGCCAAAAAAAAGTGAGTCGAAGACGTGCAAAAATATACCGTGCCTGACCACAAAGCCAGGACCCTGCCATTATGTAATGCAAAACTAAAATAAGCTGGCTGGTTGGGGCGAGAGAGAGAGAGAGAGAGAGAGAGAGAGAGAGAGAGAGAGAGAGAGAGAGAGAGAGAGAGAGAGAGAGAGAGAGAGAGAGAGAGAGAGAGAGAGAGAGAGAGAAGAAGAGGAAGAAAGACCCAGCTGCTCCCTCCTGCATCAGTCCTCAGTCCTCCTCTGATGTTCTCCAGGAATGCGGAGAGCCAGAGTGGGGCCCTGGGCCCTGCGCGCGCACACACACGCCTGTGGGGAAAGGACTGCGGCGACAGCTCTCCTCTGGATCGCCCCGCAACTGCCACCGAGGCAGGAGTACTCTGTGCCAGGACTGCAAAAACCCTGTAATCAGCCCATCCCCAAATACACAGCAGGGAGACTCAGAATGGGGGGAGGAGGGGAGGAGAGAGGGGGAGGAGAGGAGGAGGGAAAGAGGGGTAGGAGGGCAAAGGGAGGAAATGGGTAATCAAAAGAGAAAAGGAAGGAAAGGGTAGCAGGGTGGGGAAAAGAGAGAGAGGAAGAGAAAGTGAGGGAGAGAGGAAGGAGGAGGAGAGACACTGGGCGAAAAATAGCTCTGTGCCCAAAATAAAAGTGCATGTATGTGAGTGAGAGTGAGAGAAGTGCTCACCATTTCTTTGACTTGAGTTTGGGTGGAGGGTTCCTGGGGATGAGGAAGAGGGCCCGCATAGGATGCATGTCACACAACGCTGTCACACAGGAAGTGTTACCACACAGCAACAGAGACAGAAACAGTCAGTCAGTCATATGATACTTATGAAGTTATATTTTAATCTAATATTACCATCACACATAGTATTTGGCTGGTAATCTAATATCAGATGTCCTACTGCTACTTATACATTATATTTTTGCAATTTTTGCCTATTATATCATTTAAATTATTGCTATGAATTTTTAAGAATGCTATTTAAAGTAATTACACTAATCAAGTAAAGACCACCACATACATAAATATTGAACACAGAGCTGAATGAATGAAGTACTGTATTGTTTGGAATCCAATTTATGAAGTTAAGCTTCTAAAGGCCATTGAGACAATGATCTACCACAGCAATGTTGTCTGATGCCAAAGGAAAACCTCTGAACCACAGATCAATAGCCATCACAATTTATCTTAGGCCAAGCCCTTCTAGTGACCTATTGCCATTTAAAGCACCAACAACACATAACACTGTTTATATCAACGAGCAGCCAAATGCTAAGCTAAAGGAATCGAACACTCTAAGGTAAGACCATCTTAAGAAATCAATATAAGTGTGTGTGTGTGTGTGTGCTTACGAGGTGCCCCTTCTGCCATTTCTATGGCTGTGATCCCGAGAGACCAGATATCACTCTGCCGGAAGAAGATAAAGCTCGTCAACACATATGCACACACCGCTGCACACAAACAAACAGGTGCAGGACTGAAACGGTCCGTCCACATTCAGATCTCATGCCAACGTGCACACTTACCCTGTAGTCATATGTGGAGTCGGGGTTCTCGTCGCAGGCGATGACCTCGGGAGCCATCCAATAGGGAGTGCCGATGAAGGTGTTTCTCCTGCCCACGGTTCGGTCCAGCTGAGCGCTCACCCCAAAGTCCACTGGGAATCATAAGCACACACCAGGGGTGAGGAGCTGGGCAGAGGGGATGTGTGCTTTTGATCTCACTCACACACAAACAAACTAAATCATGGCCTAAATGAAATGTAAGGTCATCCAACTTTTGATGATCCAGTGGAGAGCCATAGAGTTACAAAATCCTCTAAATGAGGGGGGAAGGAATATCTTTGTACAATCACCCTTTCGACAAACCTTGTCCTAATTGTGAATATGCTAAAACCATCCCAATTTTTTCTTTTTTTAAAAAACACTCCCTCCCTCCCATTTTCTCTCTCTCGCTCACACACACACACACACACACACACACACACACACACACAGACAGTGTGTTGACAGCCCTGTGGTGAAATATGCTGACAACCATGTCAAGACTTGATTAGCATATGAGATTGCCTGGAGGATATTCATTACTGTGTTATAATTGTTAAATGGTGTATGTTAAAATGAGAATCTTGAGCAAAACAGGAACTAGGCTGAAAGAAACCCCAAAACTCCAGGCCACATTTGCAATGGTCACGCTATGGGGCCTTTTACAGCCCTTTGTTTTTTATCTGGCCCAGTCACACAGGGACAATGGCTTTCTTATTGTGTACACATTAGCTGAACACGTCTAGAGAACACACACACACACACACACACACACAAACCGCACTGATGCGAGCAAAGATTAACAATGTCGCACAGTGAGAGCGGTTTCACTTTCGCAATGACCACAACGCAAATGCAACCTACCAAGTTTCACCTCGGCGTTCTCCGTGAGCAGAACATTCTGACCCTTGATATCTCTGTGGATGACCTTATGGGCGTGGAGGTGAGACAGGCCCTGTGTGCATACAGATAGGCAATGGCAAAACATTAAAAAAAAAACACTTTCTATCAGTCATGCCAGAATGAGTCAGACCTCGGTGGAATATTAGAGTGGATTTAAATCTTCCTTGAATAAAACATCTTGGTTTGACTCTCAGGCACCATGTGTGTATGTGTGTGTGTGTGTGTAGTGTAGTGTGTGTGTGAGAGAGAAAGAGAGGAGGAGAGACAGAGAGAAAGAGATAAAGAGAGAGTGTGTGTGTGAGTGAGTGAGTGAGTGAGTGAGTGAGAGAGAGAGAGAGAGAAAAACTCACCCGCAGGATCTCTCTGCAGATGTAGGCTATCCAGTCTTCCTTCAGTGAGTTGCCTTTAGTGTTCTTCACCAAGTCTGTCACCGACCCTGCCCCACAAAACTCCATCACCAGCTACAGAGGAAAAAAGGAATTTGACTGACACACACACACACACACACACACCTTTCTGTTATAATTACTAACTAGGGTGAACACATACCCAGAGCTGGTCATCATGTCCCGGCGGACTCTTTTTGACGAAGGCCCCGTAGTAGGTGGCGATGTTGCGGTGGTGGCTGTACTTCTTCAGCATGTTGATCTCCGCCTTGATCTCCTCTTCCTCCTCCTCCGTCACATCCATCACCTTGATGGCAGCCAGCTGTCCTGTCTTCACATGCCGCCCCTGAGAGAGGGAGACAGACAGACAGACAGACAGACGGGAAGGAGAGAGAGGACTGAAGGATCACCAATTCATCTTATGCTCGTCCATCACACACACACTCAGTTTTTTAAGCACAGCAGATGTTGCCACTAAAAATAGCTAGGAAAAGTCAAATAACTCCCAACCCTATTCCATAGTCTCCCTGATACTTTACAATGGGCCCCTGAAAATTGGCCCTACTTCAACACCTTCAATTCCTAGTGCACTTAACACTCTACTCTCTCTATCCGTCTCTCTCTCTCTCTCTCTCTCCACCTGTCATCTATACACATTTATCCATCAGTGTGAGACTCTCCAGCTTCCATTACCCCCCTGCCTGCCACTGCTTCACACTAATCCCTAAGTAAGCCCAGACTTATCACACACACTGAAAGCCTCACAACATTAGCTACTCAGGTCTCCTGGGCAGGAGCTGCCATCTCCCACTCAAGCCTTCTCCCTTCACTGCACTTCCAGCCTTAGCCTCCCCTTGCACTATCTAGGCCTACAGTATATCCATCCATCTTTCGCTTTTCACTCACCTTGTACACCTGTCCGTAGGTGCCGTTGCCAACGACCTCCACCAGCTCGAAGATCCCTGCTGGGTCCTGGATGAATGACAAGCATGACAGTGAGATGATGAAATGGAGGTGCAGAGTAGAGTTGAGCACAACGAGTACCGCAGTCTGGTCTGTCCAAAAATGCACCATGGTGCACAGGCACTAGACCTGTGACAGAAATCCTAAAAAATACACACACTCAGCTCACATTTAATTCAATTCTCTAAACCCTTCTCCATTTTTCATACCCCCAAGTTCCATATACATATTTTATTTAATGTGCTGTCAGACAGGAGAAAATGTCTGTTGACAACTGAGGCTAAATTTTAATCTGCTTCCCTGCATGGGAAATCCATGGGCAGCCATCTACTGTGGGTGCAAAGTGATTGCGATGGAGACATAGGTGGGATGTGAGGCAGTTGCCCGTCTTTGTAACGATCAGCAGCCCTTGTAAGGCCTTTATTAAAAAAGCCAATTAAGCCCTCCCAACAGGCTGAGACCAAACATAACAGAGATTAAGTAAGAACACATTTCAATGAGTCGATGAAACACGTGGCAAACATACACAGACATGTTATGGAAGAGAGAAAAGGAAGGAGTGAGAGAGCAAGTGAGAGAGAAACAGAAAGAGAGAGAGAGAAAGATAAAGAGAGAGAGAGAAGGAGTGAGAGAGAGAGAGAGGAGAGAGAAAGCTCCACTCTCACACTGTGATTCAATATGGCCTGTGTGTGAAGGTGTGGGCGTAAAGGGCTAACGCTGTGGACTGGAGCTCAATCGTAGAGCGTGACTATTTCTCTCTCATCTGCCTCCAGAAATATGTCTCTCCCTCTCTTTCCCTCTCTTTCTATGTTCCCCTCATCTCTTTTCCTCCATCTCTGTGATGGTAAAATATACTTAGCTCATTCCTTACATACAGAATTACCGAAGAGTACAGAAGAGTGTAGCCAGACGGAACCAAGGAGAACAAGGGGGCATGTTCTGCTTGATGTGACAACAACAGAATGCAGAACGACAAGGAACAGATTCTTGAGGAGACATGACCACTAGCGTCAGGGTCTCCTCCCCTGTATCAAGCCTCCTTAAAATAAAACCTTTCCATGTCTACCGTCAGTCAGTTCAGTTCAGTTCAGTTCAGTCAGAAATATCAGGCAGTGGCGAAGACAAATGACCCCTATTGAGAGTGGAGTCAAGCACCCGCTCAAAGTGGGGACATACGGCACGTTACACACATGCTGAGGTGAAGGGGTTGGGATGGAGGCTCGTTACACACATACTGAGGTAAAGGGGTTGGGATGGAGGCATGTTTACACACATACTGAGGTAAAGGGGTTGGGATGGAGGCTCCAGTGGCACCCCAGAATAAAAACAGCCAAACAGGGAGAGAAGTGGATGTGATGGCCAGATGTGTCAGAGAGGTGATGGGTTGAGCAGACCCAGTAGGAAGCATCAGGCTTGGGATGCACTGAGATGAGCCTATATGTGTGAAGCAAAAGGACCAGCCAAACTAAAAAGAGGAGATAGAGAGATAGATAGATAGATAGAGAGATAGATAGATAGAGAGATAGACAGAGATAGATGATAGAGAGAGAGTGATAGAGAGATAGATAGATAGATAGATAGATAGATAGAGCGATAGAAAGATAGATAGATAGATAGATAGAAAGATAGAGAGGTAGATAGAGCGATAGAGATAGAGAGAGAGCAATAGAGAGATAGATAGAGAGAGAGTGATAGAGAGATAGATAGATAGATAGATAGATAGATAGAGAGCGATAGAAAGATAGAGAGAAATAGATAGATATAGATAGATAGATAGATAGATAGATAGATAGAGAGAGATAGATAGAGCGATAGAGAGATAGAGAGAGAGATAGATAGATAGAAAGATAGAGAGGTAGATAGAGCGATAGAGAGATAGATAGATAGATAGATAGATAGAGCAATAGAAAGAGAGCGATAGAGAGATAGATAGATAGAGCGATAGATAGAGCAATAGAGAGATAGATAGATAGAGCGATAGAAAGATAGAGATAGATAGAAGGATAGACAGATAGATAGATAGATAGATAGAGCAATAGAAAGATAGAGATAGATAGATAGATAGATAGATAGATAGATAGATAAAGAGAGAGCTGGCAAAGAGGATGCTAACAAAATGATCTCCTGGGTGAAGAACAGGGAGACATGGCAGAGTCGCCCACATTGTGTACAGAGAGTGGAAAGAGGAGGAAGAGACATGATGGGAGGGATGGAAGAATGGCAGAGAGTCTGGGGAGTGGTGTCGTCAACAAACTCTTATGTTGTTAGAAAAGAGAGAGGAAAAAAATAACTCGAGGGGGGAAAAACATCAAATACACACAGCATTCACTAGAGTACACGGGAACAGTGTATCGACTTGAGAAAAGAACGGTAAATGACTCATTTCCATCCTGGCGATGCTAGCCAATGAAATATGTTGCATCATATAATCAGTGGTGCTAAGATGGGGCATGTTGTATAGCAAGAGCGGCGGAAGCCTATACATTCTCTGTTAGAAGAGTAAGCGCATAACAATGAACCATTAAAGATTCAAAGTATCTTCAACAATAGAACAAAAACATTATAATTGTTCCAGCCTTTTTAACTAGTCCCTGAACACGGCTTCCCCAAAACTACTAGCCTCCTGAATCGGTCAAGCAGGATTAGTTCTTGGTTTGGTCTTGGCTGTGACCTTTCCACCAATCCTGCTATGTTATTTAAACTTGATTCAAGGAGCATACCGGACCGTATGTAGAACCCATTTGCTGTAACAGTAGCTAATGCCCAGTGATGTCTCACCTTTCTTCAACAAACCAAACAGCAAACCTGTTGACTAGAACTCAATTTCAAGGGCAGTTGATGAGACACAACCTACAGACTTTCAAAACCAGATACAAGAAACCCAATTTCAGGGTAGTTCACCTTCAGAATGTGTTATTGCAGTCTTGCAGATGGGAGTAGATGTTCTTCTCTGGTGGTAAGACTGTGATTGTGTAGTGTAGTACTGTGTAATACCTACAAACCCTATGACTGGATATAACCACCATCAGTACTGTGAGGGCTATATTTACTTTGTAAGGGCTGTATTTAAATGCTTTGCTTAAGCCTGATATTAAAACAAGTGTTTTATTAAGGGTCTATCTGACTTGCATTAGGCTATTCTATGATCTCAGTTAGAAGTTGCACTCTGAAACTGTATTTGCTCTAGGGTTTTTATGTACTTTGCAGGTTTACTGACAATGCTTTTGACATGTTCTATTTTGTTCTATTTTTCTGGTCTGTTTTGGGCACAAGGAGATGTCTGGCTGCTTCTGTTTGTGCTAGCAGGCCAAGTACAGATGAAGTACAGCAGACATGTTCAGTACATGATGTAGAAAACGTAAACAACCAATAGGCCACAATCAACCAGCGTACCAACACAGCAACTACACCCTGTAATAACCCAGGATGCCCTGGTCATATGCCACTGAAAGCCATTCCATTATAAATAAAGAACAAGGAGTGAATACAGTATATCTAGGATGTATATCTAGGATGGTAAACAGTGTGAAAATGGATAGTTTTTATTGGACATTATGTATGACAAAAGTAAAGTGTGACCGCGTGGCTTAACTTGTTGCAACAGTTGAACAAATTATATAAAGTAGACTAAGTAACGTCAAAGTATGAGATAGTTTGGGATAGCACTGTGTAATGAGGCAACTAGTGACAAACTGTGTGTATACCCTTCACACGGAAATCTTTGCAACCGGGAAAATCACCCTTAATGTGATGACGCACAATGCAACTTTTTCACCAAAATTACCAGGCAATGTTACTGACCATTGTTGTTAGGGAATTTTCCTACTGAAAGGAGAAAAAAAATCCCTAGAAAACTTAACTCTTCAGCAGGCAACTTGTCATAATCACCCAATCAGAACATTACAAATCTGTCCTGTTACTGCCCAGTAAAATTGCTCAACAACTTGCCCCATGGATCGTCACCTTTAGAGTAATGTAAAATATATGTAATCAGTCTGTTTAAACTTGATCATGATTCACTATCTGAACATTTTCCACTTGTGAGGCTAAGTCTACACACCATCCCAAATTAGTCTGTTACTATAATTTCACTACACCATGCACACTTTTAAACTGTTATGTTAAGAAGTAGGCTACAGGCCTAATTACTTATCATTAATGCTTAAGAATTCCTTTGGCCTACATGAGTCACACGACAGGTTTAAACATAAAACTATATTTGTTAGCACCGGCAAACTGCTTAACTTGGTTGGCATGAAGTGTTCTAGTTTTTGGATTCCTCCAAAGTTCTTGGGGGCAAATTGTATTCAAGCTGGGAATTTGCATCATTTTTCTTCAGTTACAGAGGATGAAACAACTGCAAAACAATGCATTTCAAAATGTAGGCCATGTTACAAGGAAGGCTGCAATTGTGGGCTTGTTTATCGACCTATGACGTAGACCATCAAAGGAAAATATCTAAGACCTCTTCCAGCTGATTTTACAATGACCAACCTGCACTAGTCCATGCTGTGGGTCTGTGTGTATCTAGGCATTACTGTGTGGTAGATGAGTGGGTTGCTATATAGGACAGCTATCAAACAATGAACTCAAGTGAATCATCCTCTCTAAGCGCATTCTCTCTCGCTCTCCTTCCATCTCTGACGGGCGAATGGAACTGCGCAGCCGAGAAACAGCGCGAGGTCTGTAACTCACTGTACCAGAGCACCATCAGGGATGAATAGGGGTGTGGAACGCGGCCTCTCTTCGAACAGAGTGGGCCAACATGACCACTAACCCACGACTTGCAAACGCATGAAATTAAATCCTTGTTGGAAGAGGTGGAGGGTGACCTAGAAGCTTAATCGGTTTCATTCACCTCCTGCCCTTCGCCGCTAAAATCCAACAGGTTTTCAAGCTTGACACAAAGCAAGTAACACTAGAAGGACTTCAGTGGAGCAACGTCCAGCAAACTGGGCCAAACTAGTAATGGGAGTTTTGTTTTGATTATGCAACAACCTATGTGAGACGACTAAAAAAAAATCTGCAGCCTAAATGACAGAATTCTACCATGCAGTGTTCAACTAGTAGTAATGATACACACGACAGATGCAAATGTGGCAGTGGACTGCTGCCTAACCAGCTCAATGCAACCAGTTTCATACGGAATTGACAGGTGAACAGGCCCAGGAAATGCTCGCTCTATGACGAGTTTAGTGGTGCATATAACTAAATTGGAGACCATAGCCGTAAAATTAATGAAATTGCAGCTGGTGATACTGCATTTAAGAGATGTATAAAGGCAACCAACGAGAAAACGAGAGAAGCCAGTCTCTCTACGAAAAATATTTCGTCTAAACAACTATGGGAAATGACCGTATGCAGTCTCCAGGCGTACATGGTAGTAAGAAGCACTAGTGAAGTTTGATACTGGTAACAAGGATAATATAAAACTTACCCGCAGGGCAGCGAGGTCGATGTCATCAAGACTTCGTGTGGGTGCGTTTTCTGTCATTGTGGCCCAGAATTCTGACACAAGTCACCGTTTGCTAGCTAAGAAATCCAAGGAGTGTCACAAAATATCAACAGGATGCCCGTTATTGTTTTTTTTTTTTTTACAAAGAAACGAATTGGTACTTCTGCGTTGAAACTTATGACATCAGATAAACACAACTAGTCTGGACTCAACTGTGAAACTAGCTGCCTCGCCTGGAATGGAATGGAACATTGAATAACGTTACTGTAAACTGAGAAGAAATGTTCTGCCTGAAAAAAACTAGGCTGCAAACGTTCTGCCAATATGCAAGTCTGGATTGATATCTAATTAACAGCGTGTCATCATCCACAGTCATCGGATTGAGCGGATATTTTGATCCGATATGTTAGCTCTACAGCTGGTAGCTATACGTTAATCTTCAAGATTGCACTGCAACATTATATTAGCTTGAAGTACCACTCCAATAGAGTGGAAACGGAGATCCGATATTATCTGGTATGGTGCACCCCTTATCTGCGTTCATTTTAACAACACTGCGTAGGCAAAATGCCTCGCCTGGGCTACCAGAGCCAAACGGAACGGAAACGGCCACCTTTTACTCAAGCGCAGCCTTTAAGATAGTAGCTAATATTTGTCGCGTTGCAAAAAGTTGTGGCTAAGTAACCAACCCGCTAACTGACTAGCCAAGCTAATAAACAAGAGTGCCTGTGGCGAATATCCGCATCAACCTCGACAGGCTGCCATAACATTAGCGTTTCCAAGCTACCCACGCATACGTCTAACAGATCTCCAGCGTTATGTTTTGGTAGTTCGCTTACTGTCATCTACGAATTTGCTTTTCTTTGGAGGCAATTACAAGTCTTTTTTGTAGACGCCACCAGCACAAGTTATATTCCACGCCCAGCCATGTAGAATACCTGCGTCGAATATTCCCTCTTCACAAACTTTCATTCCGTTTGCAATCAGTGTCGCCTTAGGTTGTGCTCACTGCCTTCACTGATTCGTCGAAGCGAATGGGGAGAAGGAAAGAAAACAAAAAAAGAATACAAGCTATCGTCGCTGCCCGGGCCCTGTTTAATGCTACGAAGCATTCGAGGAAACAAATTCTCCAAAATTTACAAATTAAAATGTGAACGACAAATACAAAAACATATGCGCTTTCAATCCATAGCTAGTACATCCGAGACGACGCGACAACTGGCCAACTTATTTCTGTTTTGGTACGATCCTGTTTTTCTCTGTAAGGTCGGGTTATGACGTCCCTCCTCTGTAAGTATATAACACTCTTCTCATTTTTTTTCTACCCCCTCACTTCCAGTTCTACTCTTCCTGGACTGTAGAGTGTTCTACGGTACTGCAACAGGGACAAACTACCTGAGACAAAGTAATGTAAAGCCAATTCAAATGTTTTAATTGGAGTTAGTAAGACATGATATGCAATACCATTGTTTAGTGTAACAGAGAAATAAACTTAAAAAAAGGAGTGGACAAAAAGTAGCGATGGCACAAAAACAGACAAAATGAGCATAATAGATAAAAATCTGTGCATGCTATTTTCATTAATGACAGGCTGCTGTAATGTTCCACAACTCGTGTGACATGTTAATGTTAATACAGACACTTTTAAAGTTTTAAAATGACTAATTGCTATTTAGACAAGTACTTTTAACATTTCAGAAGTAGGCCTATAAAACTATTGCATGTGACTGCATCTGCAATTGTAGGCTACGTAGTCTTCTGATTGGAATGTGACAGGACTGCATTGTAGTGTAGCTGCCCAGTATCAGGTGTTTCACAAGGATATGAAGATAACAATGAAGCAACCCTGATGGCATTTTCAGAATGGACTGAATGTGACTGATGACACAATTCATCACAAGAATAAGTTGCTGCATACATCATGGTTGCATGTTGTCATGGCAGCAGGGGTGTATTAGTAACCAAGTTTGTGCACTTCTGTCTACCATATGATTATAACCATAGCCTACCTATATAATAGAGGCGCCCCCTCTCCCATCATGGAATCTAAACCACTGACAACATGATTACATAACAATAAATCACTTGGTTGCCATGGTGATAGCAAGAGACACTATGATTAATGTATGCTAAGCCGACTGATTACCTCCAGTTAACAGGATGCACACCTCTCATCTCTGCAATTTGCATTGACCCCATTCCTAAAACGGCCCCCAATCCACCCCAATCTCAACCTCTCCTGTGCACTCTCTCTCTCAAAAAAAGAAAGAATGAATAGTATCCACATGGTCTCATTTTCATGCCTCTCATTTCCCCTTCCTGCCCTTCTTCTACACCCACTGTAATTTGGTTGCCCCCTCATCTGCAAAGGCCCTGTGTTCATCTGTTTTACCCCTACTGCATTCCTGCTCTATCGCCCCTCTCTATCTCGTTCACTCTCCCTGTCTCTCTGACTCAACAGCCACCATCCAGTCAGCTCTTTATACCCGTCACCATAACAACCACAAATGTTCAGACAGATTCGTTGGCACTGCATGGAGAGGTGTACTGCTCGAGAGGCAGAGAGAGAGAGAGAGAAGCATTAAAGAGAGATTGAGAGAGGCTAGCCGCCTACACTCAGGCAACAATAAATGTACGTTCCGTTCCACAATCATCAGAGACACTCAACTTCTGATCTCCAAACTGGATTTCCATGCATCTGATGTGCTATGGATGTGCTGTAAACAGTCACAGATATGCAACTCACTGGCAGCCATTTTAAACTGTTCATAGAGGAGAGAGAGAGAAAGGTGACATCTTTATAAAGTAAAAGTGCATCCTAATTTCTGACCTGTAGACAAATTCTGCATCAGATTCAGAGTGGTTTGAACATTAAAATACATCTCTATAACTATCTTTAACTCTAAATACATCTCTTAAAATGTAACTCAGTAAACATATGTAATATACATATACATGTGCAAACTCGGTGAAATCCAAATGTTTCAACACAAGGCTTTGTGTGCTCCATCGCCTGTGGTACGATCCATTGTGTGCTCCATCGCCTGTGGTACGATCCATCACCCAAATGCCATATCTGGGGAATAAATGGATTACAGATAATCGCACGACATCTGCAAACATGATTGTAGTGGAGAGATGCACAGTAAACAGAAACAGAAGATAGAAAAAAAAAAAGGATTCCTTGAGTTGTCTGCATAGAAGAAGCTTTCCAGGAAGTGCTCAGAAATCCTGACTTCATAGGTGGACACTTCAGCATGTACAGTCACACCGGTGTGGCGGGAATGTTTGAAAATTAATGTTCTAAAGAATATCTGGGTTCATTGAATTCAACATGGAATTTAGAATCTTACATTGTTGCGGAACAGGATCTTTTGTTAGAATGTTTTGGACCCAAAAATGTTGACGATACGAAAACTGTCAAAACTGATTTGTTGACCAAAAATATTAGTTTCTGATGAAAAATATCTTCTGAATATGTATCTATAAAAAAATGTTAGGAAGACTATAAAGACTCCCCACAAGGTTAAAGCACAAATGGTGAAGCAATAACACTTTTGCATTAAAAAAAAAAACATATTTGACAATTTCTAATCCTATGTATGTGTTATTCTATTTTTAGTCATGCACATGAGTTGTTCTTCCATGGATTAACAAAGTTAATGCTTCCCTAACCGAATTTATCTGATACCATGTACAAACATATTAGTCTTATTATCTTATGCTGGTCCCAGTGATAAGCAGGAAACCTGTTTTTTTTTTTGCCACTGGGTTGGTTTGGGGGACTATCAGCTCTTGCTTGCACTAGTGGCGCTGACGTCAGCTGGCCCCTCATTGCTCCGCTCCGCTCTCCCCCGCTATGTCCACACTTCCACAGGCACGATGCCCTCTTTGCTGTTGAGCGGGGGGAGCAGGTACTCGTCGCACAGGAAGTGCAAGGGGAAGTGGACGAGTATGCCGCGGATGGCCTTCAGCTCCTCAGCGGCCGCCTCGGGGTCCGTCTCGATCATGCCCCCCGTGGTGACGTGCGCCGAGAGGGCCGCCATGCTGCGGATGGAGTCCGAGGGCAGGCAGCGGAAAACCTGGAGGAGGGAGTGACCAGACGAGGAGGCAGAATGCCAGGATGGGGCAACAGGAAGGAAATTGAGAAAGGGCAAAGGGGTCATTCACACAGGTCATTCAGTCAGGAGTGTGTGAGAAAGAGACTAGAATGGAATCTGATGTGCATGTGCATGTGTATGTACATGAAATGGTTCTGGTTTATTCGGTCTGTCTGTGTGTGTGTGTGTGTGTGTGTGTGTGTGTGTGATTTCTGACTCTAAATAACCTCCTTACCTTCTCAAAGATGGCAGCATTTTCTCTGGCAATACTGTTCCACATTGCATAGAAGAACTCATCGCTGACTGGGTCATCGATGACGACGGAGGGATCAGACTCCGCCCCCAGGAGAACCCTGTAGACCAAAGGGAAGTGAGAGGAGAGTGCTGGTGTGGGTGTGGTGCCTGCGCCGCTTTGGCCAGATTTCTGCCACATGCCAGCAATGAGAGATGCCTTTGCCAAAAAAACGCATTTAGCCCAATCAAGCGGAAAGTGGACACTGCAGAGACCACTGAGGTAGCTCAGGAATCTAAGGTCACCTTCCAGGTACACCCCCTCAAACAAAACAATCAAACAAAAGAAAGAAAGAAAAAAAAAAAAACTTTTCTTTCACACAGAGACATTGGACTAGTCCTGTAATGCGCTTACAGTCCCAGCTGGTTACCTTGGAAACTGCAATAAAAAAAAGAATATTCTGGGGTAGCTGGCAGTATGGCACAGAGTGCGCCGACACAAATTACTCCTCTCTCACACTTAGGACAGGAAATCTGGCCAAAGAGCAGTATGCTCACGTGTCTCTCTCTCTGTGCGTGCCAGAGACAGCCACCCGCCCTCGCAAAAGCAAAGCGAATGGCTGCATCGCTACTCGAAAGATGCCCACAGCACAAACACTCCAAATCTCACTGCAGGGCTTCACTGACAAAATCTTGGACACAGATATCTGAGCGTGTGTGCGTGTGTGTGTGCGTGTGTGTGTGTGTGTGTGTGTGTGTGTGTGTGTGTGTGTGTGTGTGTGTGTGTGTGGGGTGGGAGGAGGAGGGGGGGGGGGGGGGGGGGGGGGCATATCAGGATAATCTCACACAAGGGAAATGAGAAGAGCGCCTGCACTCTCCTCAATGTTTAAAGATGGATGCTGTTTATATGTTTACGCCATAAACGAATAAACAAACAACCACAGCCATTTTGTGTTCCTGAGCAGAATCTCCTGCAGAATTTCAATGTATTCCTCGGAGCTTTAATAATCCAAATAAAACTGAATGTGCGGGCTGTAAATGGTTTAAAGTGGGAGTGATTTATCTCCTCAATGTGAAGAATCTCTGCGGGAGCGTTAAGCCCCTTTACATCCTAAACACACTGTAAATCACTACAAGCTTGTTATTTCCCCATCCATTAATTCAGATGGACCGATCAGTCATCCACAGAAATCCTATCTACATTTTGTGTTAGTGAATAAATGCCCCAGCTTGTCTGTGTGTGTGTACATACGTATGTGCATGCAAGTGGCAAGTATAAGTGCATTTGCCAAATTTATCTCTGTCTATTATTTCTGTTGTAAATCACTCTAAAGCAATTGATATATTCCAAATCACCTCAGGACTATACACACACACTGTCTACTGGAACACTAATAAATCCCACACTGAAATAACTTAATCGTAACAAACACTATTTGCACAGCAGATCATGGACAAGTCAAGCTTTTCAAAATCCTAACCCTCAGCAGTCCACCAAACAGGGTAGTAGTAACAAGTCTGTAGCCTTAATAACATCAAGTCTCTATACAGAGAATGACACATATACACTGCAATAGGACCCCACAGCAAGGCGCTAAAATAGGGCCACAGGATGTCAGATGTATACAGTGTGACATACAGAAGGAACGTGTGACTCACAATTTATTTTATATTATACTGCCACTGAAGCACGACTACATCATTTATATTATACTGCCACTGAAGCACGACTACATCATTTATTCTTAGCCATTGTAACGTTTCACCAAAGATTAATACATATCGTTGTGAACTGTGTTCAACAGTTAATCTGACATAGTGCAATACAGTACCACTACATACTGTGTGCACGTCCTTCCTTGCCCGCATAAACAGAGTCCTTATACTAACTGTAGATGAGATCCATTTGTACTTGGCCTACAGCCTGTTGACCCACCTGAAGCACTCTTTGCGCAGGGCCAGGGTCAGAGGGCCAGCCTCGTACTCCTCTCCGTTCATGACAGAAGGCACGCGCTCCTCATCCTCCACCAGGATGGCCAGCTCACTGTCACGACTACCCAGCATGCTCCTGTCGTTGATGTTGGCCGACCCTGCAGAGCGAGGGAGGAAGAGGAGAAATGTTGGGAGAGATGGAAGATTCTAGAAAAAAGCCTTATCAGAGCATCAGATGAAAGGGTGTATCAAAAAAAACTTGGTTACTCCTTGATCAGGTCATGACATGACCACTAGCTGTGTGAATGGTGCAACAATGCCTGTAAATGCAATCCCAGTGCACGACAGCAGGGGGCGAGATTATTACATCGCTCAGTATGCATCTAAATCAAGGTTTCAATTAACTGCTGATTAAATACCTCAGTTAATGTACACCTGTGGTAATGGTCTAAAAAGGTCCCAAAAATGGCACCGATCATTTCATGGGTAAACCTTCTTGGTATCTGGCACACTGTTTTGATGATATAAAGTATTTTAGCTGACTGCGAAAATTATGACTGACTGAAAATGGGATTAACTCCAGATTTAGTGTAATAACCAAACATTAGTATGGTTATTACACCAAGGAGTATGAGAAGATAGAAGAACCAAAACACGAGATAAAATATATTCTCAAAATAAAATATATTCTCAATACCTCATACCAGATGGCTTAATCCAGGGTGGCTTAAAGCAACACCAAAGAACTTGCTCTCTGTCGCAAGCACGCACCAGCTTTGCAAATAACGATGTCCACAGACAAGGTAGAATATGTTGCACGATTTATGAAAGTACGATGACATCAGATGCAAGTCAAATATGTAGTTTCTTATGTCTCATTCCATCGAACTACAGATCCGTTCCCCGATCCGGCAAACTTACATAGTGCGGTTATAGCTGATAGAGGGCCGCAAAGCGAATGCAGAAGTGCCGTTCACCCTGTTACAAGTTGATGAACCACTGAAACGATTTTGGAAACATTATTTTAAGGTACAAAAAAACTCTTTGGTGTTGCTTTAATCCAACATATTTATGATTAACAAGTGACCTAAAGGTACATGATATTAATTTATTATGATAATATTTCTGAGAAAAGCATCTTCTACAGTTAGATAGAATACAAAAAGTACTGATCAAATCATTTCTCTCACTGATATATCAAAATATGTTACGCAGATTATACAACTTCTGTTCAAACATCAGTGGGTGCTGAAGTTGTTGTATGTATTTTCTAGCTCCTTTCAGAGTCAGCTCAGTCAAGTGCTAATGACAGTGACTCATTTTCATGGACGGTTTGTTTGGGACTCCGACTGACCGTTCAAGTCACTCACCGATAATGTAGCGGCGGTCATCAGCGATCAGGGCCTTGCTGTGGACATAGACGAGCTCAGTGACCGGAGACTGGCACAGCATGTCATGCTTGCGCAGGCCACACAGGGAGATGTACTCTGTCCACTCCCCCTTCTGCACTGTGGGTGGGGGAGAGGAATGCATACCATTAGGACTTTAAACTAACATACTGAACATGTTACTCATGACCACAGAGTTGCCACCATTAACCACACCGTCATATTGATACAGTAGGTAAGCATAGAAATTCATTCCCCAAAAGTTTAAAGACTGGGAGTGGATGATGAGCAAGGGAAAAGAAAGACAACGAGAAGCACCATAAAAATATGATAAAACAGCAAACCAATTACTTTGTTCTTTCAGCCTGTGCAGAATGGAACATTCTCCACGATTCATAGTCCTGAAAAACAAACGTTGGAGATTTTAATTACTAAATGAAATCTGAGACTTGTGTGTGTGTGTGTGTGTGTGTGTGTATTAAAAGCTTTTTGTGCACCTGTATGTAAAATGCAGTATGGTCTGGATAGAGTTGCCTCCGCCCTGGGTAATGTCTCCTTCAAAACCCGGTAGGATGGGCACCACCACAAACACCCGATACTTCTTCTGCTCTCTAATGGAGCGCACACACACACACACACACACACACACACACACGCACACACACACACACGCACACACACGCACACACACACACACGCACAGAGTGAGAGACATAATATGAGTTACCACAACAGGCATTGTGAGAACATGGCAAACACTCAGTAGGATGACTCATGTACTCTTATGAAAGGCTTGGCTACTAATGTGGGTCTGATCAAATCTGGCCTGGATCAGAATGAAAGATACACTCATGCCACCTGATAGACACAAATACAACCATTCAAATAAGAAAAAAGATAAAAGAACCAATTAATGCCGCCTATAAACACACACATACTGTACACACCCAAGCACATCAATATACTTGCACATATAAACACAGCTTCCAACTAACAGGTCTTACAGAGAACGCAGCCACTAGTAGCACAGAAAAGTAAGAGAGTGAAGCCATAGGGAAAAAAACGCACTTGTGTGCACGAAGAATCCTCTCAACAATGGCATCACCTATGCCATTATGTACACTCTTCCTGTCCGCACAGCTGATGAAGAACTGATTCTGTGGATTGAAAAGACATATTAGAACCACATAGGTCGCATATATTAGGTAAGGAACAAGTATGCAGATTTACTGGTGTGCTGCCAAAGTGCCTTTTCAAGTAAGTGCAATAGGAGTGAGCTTGATCCTGCTCAGCAGAGTACCATAAATGCATTAAGAAATAGCACACATGCCCTACAATGTGCCGAATGACAATTATGTAGACCTAGAAGATTAAAGGCCCCACTATACAGAATACGGATTTAAATTCCATAGCAGTATCAGTATTCCATAGCAGCCGTGCATGTCCCTCATTGGATTAACCAGGTGAGTAACTTTCCGACTGCGGCCACTGTGGCTGTGTGTGCGTACACGTTGTGAGCAATACCTCGATGTAGATGTAGTGCTGGCTGTTCTTGATGGTGTCCACGTATGCATTCATGATCGAGCACTCACAGGTACCAACTGACCAGCGGTCTACCGAGCGTAGCACCTGCAAGCAAAGAAAGTTGTAAGCTTAGCCCCCATCTTCACCCCCACATTTAAAACCCCATAGTTTTTAAAGAAAGCCTCTTGAAAGCATATGAAAGTGTGTGTGCGTCCATGTGATCATAAAGGGATGGTGTGTGTGTGTGTGTAGACACACCTGCACTGAGGCGTTGCCTGATCCAGGCACTGTAAAAGGCAGACTCTCTGCAGTGATGTGGGACTTTGGCAGCAGGTAAGGGTAGAAGTCATCGTTATGCTTATTAAATATCTGAAACAGAGTGTAGGCAGACCAAGGCACAAAACCATTACAGCCAAATGAAAACATGTTTCATATCACTTTTAAAACTCAAACTATAGCTGCTGGATTGGGTGCTACATTAATGGTATATTATCGATGTCTGGAAGCATGAATATGAATAGCATTTTATATACAGTTGTGTTGAGATGTGCGTCTTTAAACCTTTGTGAAGTTCCAGCGCTGAATGAAGTGGCGTGCCAGGTCTCGGGCAGCCTTTCCGTGATGTGCTGCGGCCAGGTCACGCCAAGGGACCCGGGGAACCTGGCTCCGATCGATATGGTCTGTTCAGGCAAAGAGTGAACGCATCTCCAAATGACTGACAGTAATGAGCTCAATCTGTCACTGAGTTGTACTGTATGTGTAAGCCTTTAGCAAATTTGTGTGTGTGCGCTGTATGTATGCGCGTGTGTGTGAGTGTGAGTGTGAGTGTGAGTGTGAGTGAGAGAGAGAGATTGTCTGTGTGTGTGTGTGTGTGTGTGTGTGTGTGTGTGTGTGTGTGTGTGTGTGTGTGTGTGTGTGTGCGCGCGGTGTGTGCATGTGTCTGTGTGAATGTGTTTCTATGTGTGTGAGTGTGTGTGCCTCTGTGTCCCAAAATTACCATCAAAAGGGCAGTCCAGCTGGGTCCAATCCTTCTTGTAGAAATTGCTGTAGTCTTTGCCAAGCCAATAGCGTGTGTTGTTTTTCAGGTTAAGCTCCCCTTCGGGTACCGGCTCGGACTCTTCTGCGAGAGGGGCGGCAGACTCGTCAGTCCCATCCGCATCCGTCTGAAAGGAATTAGAGGATGGAGGAGAGCAACACAACAAAGAGGCAAATAAACAACAGCGTATGGTCAGAGATTTGATCAATGTACATAATTGAAACATATCATGTCATCTCCCATTTGAGAAAATATACTGTTATTGTAATACTACAATCCTCAAGTTCAGGATTGTCAGGTGACCATGGCATCGAATAATTCATTTCGTTCTGATCTTGAAATGCTGTTAATTTATATTCACTTTGATAATCGCATCAGTACGGATTTTACCCAAAATGCAAACAAACATTTTTTTCTCTGAATTCATTTGCTTTAGGTTAACGGCTACCTTGAGATTTGACCATTTGGCTGCATTAAGATTTAACCTAAAGTATATGTTTCTGTTGATTTTAACCTAAAGTATGCATTTCTGTTGTTAGTAGCATGAACGTGTTTCATGCCTCTCCCCACCTCTGCTCCACCATCTGTTGTGTCATAGGCTACCGGTGGAGAGTGCAGATCTGTCAGCCTATAGCACCTGTCGTCCCATCTCCCGAAGCAGAGGTCAAGCCCACCCATGAAGGCGACTGATTGGTCGATGGCCACCATCTTCTCGTGATGAGCCCACAGGAACACCACAGATGCCACGTGGTCTGGATGCCTCATCACCTAGGCGACAGTAACATCAAACAAAAGCGGTCATACTCATATCAATGAGAGCAATACTATCATATTAGATTTCCTGCCCTAATTTGACTAAGATAATCAATAAGGATTGATTGCAGTGTCTTGATTGATTAAATTCTAAATTAAAGTTCCAAACATTTAACCGTAAAACAATTGCATGTCTATTTTTTCCTGATCTTATTTTTCCGTCTTTATAAACGTTTTTTTTTTTTTATCTAATGCCATCACCACATCCTGCAAACATATCTTTTCCACTACAGTTTTTCGCCTGGTGTGGTCCTCCATTTCTTTCCTTGAGTAGCGCACTCATAATGATCTTTAGGAGGCTCTGAAGTGTCTCTAAATGTACACTGGCAGCTCATACCACACCCTTCAAGGCTGTGCTGCACTGCCATCTGATGTTCACTGTAGTGCATAGGTGCCATCGACCGGAATGATGGACAATTATTACATACAGGACAAACAAATCAGAACATGTAACACAAACGCACACACACACGTATACACACACACACGCACACACCTTGATGTTTGGATGCAAGCTCATCAGAGTTCTCTTGCTGTAGCCACTGTTGATAGCCAAGGCCAGTTCCACCTCTTTGTACAGCAGCACACACACTTTCACCCCTTGCTCCTACAAGCACACAGATGGGCAGATAATGAGAGCGAGACAGAGAGACGAAGACGGAAAGAGGTTTGCATCATTTCAGTTTAAGTTATGAGGGTGCTGAAATAATGAAAGTTATATTAAAACGTAATGCCACGGTTATTGTATAACAGTATGAATAGGAGAGCTATTAGATATCATCAGTAAACATCACAGACCCAGTCACATCATTAACATTACTAATTAAATACAGAGTTTTCCAAAGGCCTACTGCTTAATTATTAATGGCTGGAATTCAGGTTGGTGCTGGATCTCCTTTCACATGTTTACACGTGGTCTCTAGGAAGCAGGAGTTCCCCAAAGAAAGTAATTTGATGCCACAGAAGATGCCATGTAATGCCACTTCAATATCTGACAAAAGGACCCTGAACAAACTGATCAACATCTTGGACAATGAATGTCATCCACTCTACAGCACTATTAAAAAGCAAAAGAGCTTGATCAGCTGGAGACTTCGCTCACTGCCATGCACAACTGAAAGGCTGAGGAAGTCATTTATCCCCAGGGCCATTGAACTGTTCAATGCTTCACTAAAGGGAAGAGGAGAGATACTGTAGACTTCTCTGCTTAGTCTGTCTGCCTCTCCACCCTCTCCATGTTTGAGTACTGACGGCCCACTACTGCTTTACTACTGTTTTACTAATGTCCACAGCCTAATGTTTTTACTACTGTTTTACTGCTACACTGTTTTTCATGCTATATTAGCACACATGACCAATGGCTTCTGCTACAATATTGAATGGCTATAACCCTATTACCTCAACCTGTTCTTGCACTGACATAGTTTTTTATATTACCATGTCTACATTATACTTTACTCTCCTATTTGTCTATATTATTTATGCTGGTCTCTAGACCTTATTATTGCGCTGTTGCACTACTGTTGGACTACTTTTTGCACCTTCACCATGACACTCACTCTCTTGAGCACCTTACCATGCACACAGAACTACAGGACTAATGTTGGACTACTTTTTGCACCTTCACCATGACACTCACTCTCTTGAGCACCTCACCATGCACACAGAACTACAGGCCAGTCCCGGCCCTGTCACTGCAAGCATCTCATGCTTGATCACCCTTAACCTTATACATTTCCACCCCTATTTTGGAGTTTTTCCTCGAAATTGCACACCGCCTACTTAAAATGGCCCTGTTGCCACATACTTTGACTTACAATCAAGTGCCTGACCTCTTTGGAAAGCTAAGGCCTTGTAGAATTTTTTGGTACCAATAGATTGACTGTGTGATGAACTATCAGAGAGTGGCAAAGGGTAGAATGATAGTTTTTTTTATAGGCGGTTATGCACATCTCTAGAAATGACCACATTCTGCCCTCTTGGTCACTTATTTTCTCTTGAAAACACCACTGAGGCCCACTACCAGGTCTTGTGAATCTGTATGTCAAAGTAGATCCTTATAGGATGAAGTATGACTGTGTGGGACCCATATTTGTGTGGGCATACACATGCGTTTTGCTAAGTGTCCATTTGGAGACTCCAAAAGGACCTTTGGTTACCCAAAACTAAAACTCTTCCTATACAAGAACCCCTTTATGCAGAACCATGATCTTGGTGTCAAATGAAAGGTTACAGTCTGTGTCTCATGATGGAGTGATCCCTGGAGAGCTTTGCAGTGGCTGTGCCATACATTTAGAGATGCATTATCTGACCTGGAACTCTTACTTTTGCTCCAACACCTTTGAGATTTCCATGAAAAAATGACAAACAAGGTAATGCAGCAAACATTTGTATTATAAAATGAAACAAAGGTAAAAATAGTAAATATTATTATCTCCCCCTTCCTCTGCCTCTCCCCCTGCTTCTTGCAGCACCCTTTCCTCTTTGTGTCCCACTGGTCTCAGCCACCGGCTCCTCTTCCTCAGACACAGGATCCTCAGCTCTTGATGTTTTGCTTGGTGGGACCCAGTCTTCATTGCTGTCACTGAAACAATTGTACAGATGGAAGTTAGACTCAGACCCACTAAAGTATATGAAAACCCTTCCCAACAACTTATACAAATTATATAAATGTGTGTACTCAGGTCACACCTCCCCTGCACTCTTTTTTACACAAACACACACACACTGCATTCTCACCTAACTCCCCTCCCCCAGATACCAGAACTATTCACACCTCCCCCTGCACTCTCTTTTACACACACACACACACACACACACACTGCATTCTCACCTAACACCTAAAAACTATGCACTAAACATTACAAAAGCAAACGAAACTGTATCTGTAACTGTATATGGATATAAGTAGTATACTCACAGCTCGAAATCAGGGTCCTTCCCAGCTAAAAAGTTGTGCTCCTCCTCGGAGTCGCATTCGGAGAAACTACTTTCGGCTCCTCCAGATCATCGATGTCCTCCGGTTCAACATGTTTCGTTTTTGCTTGTCTTTTTGGCATGTTTTTACAAACAAAAACCTTCAAAAACTGCCTCTTGCTTGTTCAGTAAAACACTTCCAAAACACTGCTTCGGTGACTATGTTTACGCATCTGTTTTACGCATTGAATTTAGCCGACAAGGAAGTAGAATGTGACGATGTGTCACATGTCTAAAGAAAGCTCTCCTCATTGGCTACACAGACATCTAGGTCCCATCTCATTGGCTCAATCAGACGCAGCGCTATTGCCATTCAAAGACTGGTTGTCAGATTCATCGCTTACGTGACTCATTGGCTTTGATGGCATCTATCTCGACTCTCATTGGTCCTACAGACATGTAATTGGTATCGATGGAATCAGAAGAGCCTCGTGAACACGCAGAGTACCGTGAATCCAGCGACAATAATGGAAGTAGAACCGAAATATATGGATTTCCGCGAAAAATAAGTTTTTACTTCGCTTCTTTTCGTATGCATCTGTTTTGTTTGTACTGGCGTGTACAACTACTCAATATATTGGCAATAAAACAATGTAGATATTTTACATCTATGGATTCTTACGAAAATTTCAAGACCAAGCATGCTGGGCTAACTTATTGGTACGGCCATACAGACAAGTGACAAAGTATGAACGCAGCAACTTTGGGGGGTGGTGGAGGGGGGTATTCTGATATGTTATATATCGGGATAAACTTATATTTTACACACAAAATATATGTTAATTCATGGAAAGCTTTACATATATCGATTCTTGAGATTCTCAGCTTTAAAATGGTATATAGCATGACTATGGTAGTTCATGATAAGGTGCAAAAAAATGCATGGGGGTTGTTGGGGGGAGGTGGGGGGCACTGTATTTGTCCCGAATTCGGGTCACTATTAATGTACTGGGTTTAAGCACACTGTGGATTTTTTATTTAATTTATATAGTATATTTAGTTTTGTTAGTTTTTCCTTATCTT
Organism: Alosa sapidissima; assembly: GCF_018492685.1. NCBI lineage: Eukaryota > Metazoa > Chordata > Actinopteri > Clupeiformes > Clupeidae > Alosa > Alosa sapidissima. The sequence goes on along the minus strand of NC_055961.1, from coordinate 33,802,018 downwards.
CTACTGTCTCTATTGTACAGTGGAGTTTGGTTATATGTATGTACTTATACTTATATTTACCATTTCTGCTGTAAGTGCATGTTGTGTGTGATGTCTGTATGCTACTGAGCCCTTTGAATTTCCCCTTGGGGATCAATAAAGTATCTATCTATCTATCTATCTATCTATCTATCTATCATCTATCTATCTATTGTCCAAAAACTCCTAAAGCCTTTTTATATTTAAAGCTGTTCAAAATTATTAATACATTTTATACTCAGACTTAAACTTGTACATCAGTGGCCATGTGTGTGTGTGTGTGTGTGTGTGTGTGTGTGTGTGTGTGTGTGTGTGTGTGTGTGTGTGTGTGTGTGTGTGTGTGTGTGTGTATAAAAAAGTATTTCATATCATATTATGAGGAAAAGTTGGCATACATGTGTCCCAAAAGAATTCAGAAACCTTAACAAACAAGGCATCAAAAGCTAGAACAAATCGATATGGTCAACGTCTACTGAAGGGGCTATGGAGTTGTCAATCAATACTGGAAAAACTGGCTGATGCGCTCATCTTTATCTACTGCCTTTAAAGCAATGTAAAGACCAAATGTGGCTACCAGCAGAACAGGAGACTGAAAAAGTGAGACTGAGAGAGTAGAGGGAGATATAAAGACCTTAAGGCTAGCGAACCTAATCCTCTATTCTGTGGTCAACCTGCGGCTTCTTCTGAACTAGGAGAAGTTGTAAGTGAATATGACAATGTAAGAGCGTGAGGTATGATAGGCCGGTCGGTCTTACTGCTTTGCGTTTGAGGATAGTGTCCAGGCGCCAGTAGTCACCAGTGGCAGGCCGCTTCAGGAAGACCTCTGGACTGAGCCTGGAGAGATACAACAGAAAATGAGCAAATGGAGAGTTAAATAGCAGGAAAAGAGTGCGTAAGTCGAGCAGGGTGTTCACTTACGAACCTAAAGTACCAATAAAATGCTTGTTATTGAGGCGAGTTCCTTATAATGTAACCATGGAAACAACAACCATGCCAGATCTCCTTACCACCAGTCAGTAATGAAGATCTCCTCCTTCGCCTGTTCGAGAGCCTCTGCTACATCAGAAAAGTAGTGGCTCCCATTGACATACCTGTGACGCAATGAGACACACAGTCACAGCAAGTGAGGAAATTACTGGTTGATTTTAACTCTTCTGAGTTACAAGTGAACTTGTGTATGATGAATATCCCTTGATATGTGCAGAGATATCAAATGCATGCTGTAGCACATGAGCAGGTCTGTACCACTTGGTGAGGGTGTTGGGGCGGGGCGGGGCAAAGCTCTGGAAGCGGTGCAGCTGCAGGAAGTCACTGGCCTCTGACAGGCGTTTGATCTCGTGGCTCCACCACTGGGCCTGTCTGTATGTGTTGCACTTAATGACCAGCTTCCTGGATACCACAGAAACATAACGCTCGGTTACAACCAATGGAGATATTATTCTTAGACAACATTAATGGCATTCCAGAGTGTTTTACATTTCTGCCGAACAATTGCCGTGTTGTGTTATTTTACATTCCTGTCAGAAACTGTAATAGGAAGTACCAAGGGCGTAGGTTTGGTCTCAGCTTTGGTGGGGACACATCCCCAAATCCTGTTGTCATGGTCAGTGATGAGCAGTAGCATCGCTTTTTTGTCAGTAGCTTGGCAGTAACGTCGCTATTTACAAAACCAAGTAACTTTTCAGTAGCTAAGCTCTTTTATTGATCAAGTAGCGCAGTAGCGTCCTTGAAAGCTCATTTCTCCTGGACATTTCTGACATTTCACACATAACAGCGTTTCCCTGCAGCCATCAAACACATTAACTAGGAAAACAGGATGTTTCTGTGTCGACGACAACACGCCGGGTACAAGCGCATGCGTAAACATACAGACTAATGTTCACGGTGACGACACACCATAGACAGCGACACACACACATACACTGGAGGGAAAAGACAGAATGGCAGAGAGCCCAAGATCCGTTGAAGAGCATGAACATGTTACACCATGGCCATACCTTCAAACGCAGGCTACGTCACTTTAGTCGAGACCAACGAAGAGAAATATATTTTCAGATGCCTTCTGTGTAATCCAAAGAAAAAAAGTTCCTGTCGACGTCAACGACATCCAACACAAACATACAAACACACGTTCAGGTGATTGAATTTCATTGAACTACCGTTTTTCCATTTTGCATCAATGAATGAAATTAAATTTAAATCAGCTAAAAAAACGAATTAAGTTGGAAAGTGGTGGGAGAATGGAATAATTGATGAAGTTCAAACAGTTAGATAACTCATGCCAATCATATTTTAGCCTTTATCTGATTGACAGTTGTGTTGATCACTAAAATTGCATTGACTTGGCATGCAGTTTGATTAACTGAAAGTAGCTACTAATGTAGCTTATCAAGCTACGTTTGACAGTTTGTAAGTTAGCTTCCTACATTTGTATCGGTGGTAGCTTTTGTGTAGTGAAGCTGAATTTATTGTAGAGTAGCTGGTAGCTTAGCTCACTACACATATCAAGTAGCTTGCCCATCACTGGTCATGATACCAAAGTTATTGTTTCGATACCGATACCAAGAGAAGAATCTCGATTGTGATACTTTTATTCAAATTTGATTTGATTTGGAGTTTCCCACCACCTTGACGCCATCATTAATATTAAATATTGTGTGATCATTCGCATCAGTGGCAATCCTAGACTTTGATTGACCCTCTCCACACACACACACACACACACACACACACACAGAAAGAGATGGCTTATGTCATAGGTATTCATATAGGAATTCATATAAACAATATATATTTTGATAATAATTTATAGTATTTTATGATCTGCAATTATCTGCTAAATATATTTAGTAATTTGAATAAATCATATTGATATTTAAATTATTAGGCTATACTTGTCTTTATGTCATTACATCTGTGGTGTGTATGTCTAATTGAGTGCCTGTCACCTGCAACACCAAAGAGTTTTTTGTACCATAATCCTTCCAATCCAAAATCGTGTCAGTGGTTCATCAACTGGTAACTGGGTGAACGGCACTTCAGCATTCGCTTCGTGACCCTATATCCGCTATAACAGTACCCGACACACCCGCTCGCTTGTCTGCCAGTGCCACGACAAAGTGAAGTATGCTTTGATACTCTTGTGCGTGTCAGATAACCCCCATTCAGTTTCAGCCAATCAAATGACAGTGTTTCTTTTACTGTCGCCCTGGCCATCTGACTCAGTACAAATAGCACAAAGGAGTTCACTAAAATATTGATGGGGACAATTTTGTCATCTCAAAATATTGATGGGGACTAGTACCTAGCGTCCTCCCTTTAATCTACGCCCATGGGAAGTACTTCCCTATAACACAGGAAGACAGCAAATCATGCATTAGGATTTGAAAGGGTCAGATGATCCATCATCTGGTACATAGCAGACCAAACCAAACTATGAGCCCATTAGTGAGACACACTACAGTGTTTGCATTTTGCATCTTGCAAAGTGCACTTGCACTCAGCCATCTAAACCATCTTTGTCAACACCAAACGTTTCTTTTCAATCCGTTTCAATACATTCATTGCCCGGGGCAGTACTTGCCGGGTGAAGGTCTCGATGCACACGCCATGCTGGGTTTCCGTATAGGCGCGGCCCACGTTGACCCTCAGCTCCGGGTCGAACAGGAGTACGAAAGAGATGACCCCCGAGTCACGTTTCATGTAGAGGAGGAAGGAGTCCTTGACCACCAGCCAGCGGCGTGACCAACGGACACAAACTTGGTGATGACCGATGCAGTTCAGGCCCTGGATCCGGTGACCTCCTGACCTTTTCTGAATTAAGCCCTCCCTGTGTTGGCAGAGCAGAAACAACACCAGCATGCTGACTGAGCAAACACAATGCTGAGGGGCTCTAGGCATACACAGGCTTAGAGCAGAAACACACACACACACACACTAACACACACACACACCTATTAATAGGTGCAAGTCCTTAACCTAAGTGTATTAAAGTCGCTCATGTTATCAGAGGGGAAATTCCATAGCTTGGTAACAAAGAGCTGATTCTTTTCTTTAGGCTGCCTTCATGGATGACTAGTGCATTGCTTCTGGATGGCCTGACTCTGAATTGGACATATCTAAACATGCAGATGGGCCATAAGGGGACCTAATGAAAGATAGCCCATTCAAACAGATAAGGAGCTCGAGCTATGAGGAATTTTAAGTGCAGTTGCAATGCGTTTCTTCATTCTGGCTACAGCATTCTGGACTCATGACAAGTTTGTGGCAGAGCTCCTGAGCCAACCAAACAAAAGGGAACTGTGGTAACAAAACCCAGTTGACTCTCTCCTGGGCGATGGACCACAGAGATAGCTCACGGGTGACTGCGCGTGCGCGCATGTGCGTGTGTGTGTATGTGTGTGCGCGCGCGCGCGCGTGTGTGTGTGTGTGTTTATCCGTGAAACTGCTAACTAAGAAAGACACGCCAATTATGATGGAGGGGAGTTCATATCAACAAACATTTAATTCCTCTGACTAGACTGTGATTAGTTATCTTGAGGGGTCTTTGTTCTACCCTTGTTCTACATTTGCATAGCTACAGGAAATGGAAATGGAAACAAACCCAATGTCATCTGGGGGTGAAGCAGGGAGCTAATAGAACCTAGCTATATGACAGTCCTGGTGCTCAGTGCCGACAAAGAGGATTTTTAACACACAAATTTAACATCAGTAATTGTAACACCTGGATAGATAACAACTGGGATATTTCAACAAGATTAATAAGTTAACATACAAAAACACACAAACACACAATTACTTACAGTCCTTTAAGCCCAAGATCTTTGACAAAGGACAGTTGGCTGACAGCGAGAAACTCCAACTGCAGATAAAGAAAACAGACATTTAACATACATGTCTGAATGAAAGCGTACAGACTGACTGCATATGCATATGGGGGGGCGTGTCTATGTGTGGGCGTGTGAAGTGTCCACATATACCTACCATACCGTGATAGTTTTTACAGAAAGCATTTTCTAGAAGGCCATTCAGATAGTCCTCCAAGTATTTCTGAAAAACAAAAACAGATTTAGTGAGCTACAGATGTGATGGAGGGTAATGAACTGAACTATTTCTGCACTCCGCTACCACATAAACAACCCAAGGCAACACGAGTTCACAAGAATACTGGTCATTCTTTGTAGATGTGTGTTGCTGGTGGTAATGGACTACATGATCACACTATGTGCAGCATTTCTATGTGCAAGTCTAACATCCAAAACTGTGCAGCTCATATATTGCAAAAGACTGTGCACTGGTGAAATACTACATCCTGCTATGGATGGGTACTGTAGATTTCAGCTGATAATTTACAGGTTTGCTGGAGGCTCTCCTCCTCTCTGTTCCATGCAATGTGGGCATCTCCTCAGTCATGTTCTCCAACTGTTGTCTCTGAATTGCAAACCTTAAATAAAAAAATAAATGAAAAATTTACATAAATTTGTGGTCACATAAAATTGTGATATGTACCAGATATGCAACTGGAATTGAAGTTAAGGAAGACAAAGCAAAGGGCATCCAGAAGTAGAATCAAAATCCTGGACACAAATCCTGCTGCAGGTTGTCTGGATTTTACTATGAATTTGCATGTGTGTGTGTGTGTGTGTGTGTGTGTGTGTACGCCCAGCACGTAAATGAGGGCGTGTACACATTACTCACCTTCCCAGGGGTAAGAACTGCAGCATCATCTTATGCTTGTAGAGGTCACGGTGGAGTTCCTGGAAGTGTTTATATTTTCTCTTCACCGTCCATGTGAAGTCCCCGTGGTTCAGCTTGACCGTGTAAAGGGTGCACACACGTACCTGGTCCACGACACACATTCACATTCATTTAATTTAAATTTATTTAAATCATAAAACACACAAGTCATTTCTCTTTTATTAAAAATCACTTTAGAGGCCGTTTTCAAAACCATCCAAAACGCTATTTACGTGTGGAAAGCCCCAAACATACAGAAACATTTTCATTTTAAAAAATGCCCAGGTAGATGTATACAGGGTTTAAATCACAAAGCAAGGTGACACAACACACATGATTTACTTCAACAATAAAGCAAGAGGTAACTGTACTATAATAGAACTGTTTATGTACTGCATTACATGAGTAATTGACTGCATTCTTTCATGGAAATATTAACACACCTTTAGCCACACAGCCACAATCAGCATGAATGTGTTTGTGTACGTGTACATACCTTGGAGCGTGTGGTGTATCTCTCTGTGTTGTCGACCCTGCATGTGATGGGGTTGCAATGCAGTAAAGGGGACACATCCCCCTCCTTTAGGGCGGGCAGGTAATGAATAGCCAGAAAAGGGCGCAACTCTGGGGGGGGGATTTGAGGGGAGAGACGTTAGCAAAACAAGCTAAGGTACCATCAACCCTGCACTGGCAATCACCCAGGAATGGACATGTCTGGCATCTCTACTGCCCCCCAGTATACTGTATGCATTTGTTGTGTGTGTGAGTGAGAGAGAGAGAGAGAGTGTGAGTGAGTGAGTGAGTGAGTCTACACAAGAGAGGGAAGGGAGGAGAGAGGGGGGGGGGGTGTTCTCACCACTGTTGTTCTTTATAGACTCAAGTTGTTCCTCTGACAGCTGCTTGGAGCAATCTTGGGAACGCAGCCACCTCATGGAGGACGGCTCCCCCGGGCTTGCCATGGTATGTGCTGGGACTCCACCCTCAGCTCTTCACAAGTGCACACACCTTGCATACAAAACAGATGGATAAAGAAGGACAAAGAAATAAAACAGACGGTTCTACACAAACACACAGTTCTACTAACTACTAACTTTACTACTTCATCTCTGGAAACCAGACCAAAGCCGAGCGTGTAGCTGTGGTTAGACTGAAAGAAAATCAATTTGAGCCTTTCAAAGAAGATGGCTGAGGTAATCTTGTGCGGTTAATAAATTATCCTGAAACCAAATAGAGTGGGACGAGCCTTTGGGAGATCACAGATCACGGAGCCTTGTCTCACCACACTGTGCTGAAGTTACACACACGGAAGACAAGCTCCCCGCCGGGTCTTTTAGGACTGCTTAAACTCAACAAGGGGCTCTGTGCAGCTCAAAGAGCCCCTTGTCCAGCGCAGCGAATGACCACTCTCAATACAGGTGACCTCAACTCTGGGAAAATTAAGAGACATAGAAGTCTGTTTTGGAGACATGCTGCAACAGAGGAAGAGCATACCACCAACACAGCTGTGTAAAGTCACAATATATTACAAGATACTTTCAGTTCTTTATCACTTCTGCATTTGTTTATGTTTCACCAACCATGCATAAGATGGGGAGTGGCACAGTGCAGGTATTTTGGCTGAACAGGTTAAACTCAAATTACAGTGCACAGTACCATCTTTATAAATGTTCTTCCTTCCCCCTACAATTTGATGCATCTTATTGTTTATTTTATTTTGTCTTATTTGTAGGCCTATACATTTCACTACAATTTTTGTCTACCATTTCTTTTGTTGTTATTGTAATCTTGGCTTCACTGAAAATGAAAACTACCCTCAATGAACCTGAAAGAAAGAAAGAAAGAAAGAAAGAAAGAAAGAAAGAAAGAAAGAAAAAAATTCTGACCTTGACGTAGATTGTGGGATCCCATTGAAATCTACTGTACACAAGCATCACACTACTGATCACCAAAGCACAAGCATTTCCTTTGTCCCACTGTGTGCACAGAGGAAGTGAGAGGAGTGAATGACCTCCACAGGCAATACTCCCAACAGTGTTGTGTACTCAGGGTCATATGATCCCAGGCAGCCTACAGGACTACTCCCCCTCCTAACCAAGGGCCCAGTACATATGGTTTTATTCAAGAGGATACCACAGGTGAGGCATGACACACACTAGGGAACTATGGCTTTTTCAAACACAAACACACACACACACACACACACACACACACACACACACACACACACAGTATGAGAGTGTTTGGAGTTGACTATGGACACTGATTAAATAAAAGAACAGTCAGGGAAAGGAGTTGAGAAAACTAGAGAGAGTAGTCTGTTTTCTGTCTATAGAAAAACGGGTGCTTTTTGCTTTTTTGGGTGTCATTTAGTTAGATAAGCCTGTAACCAGTTAGACAAGGGAAATGAATGACCTGAGGCCGATCACCAAAGCCCACAGGATCACTAAAGTATCATGAGAAACTAGATGTACCGCAGAGCGGTACAAAATATGACCACCGCTCACTGGTATCTGCTAGACAATAAGTACCAAAACATGATTAGTTCATTAGTGAAATTTACATTTCACATGTAAAATTAATTTTATACAACCCCACCCCCATCTTGCCTGTTCATAATTCTGAGAAATTCTTGAATTGTGTGCATGTGTGCGTGTACACGTTTATGTTTATGTGTGTGGGTGTGTGTGTGTGTGCGTGCTTGTGTGTTTGCCTGCGTATGTGTGTTTGTGCATGTGCATGCATGCGTACATATGTCTACTGTGTGAGTATGTGTCATACGTATGATTACTGTGAATGTATGTGTGTGCGTGTGTATCTGTTTATGCACATCTGTGCACATGGAATGGGTTAACATGACCCCTGGAGGCAAACATACGGAAAAAATTGGTCATCCTAGGCCCTACGGTTCTCAAGATATTCACAGAAAACTGTGTCTGCCCTACCCTCCTTTCGGGGGATCCAGTACAGCGGGGGGGCTACAGATCAAAACGAAAAACGATGGTTCCATGCCCACCAAGTTTCGTGTACCCCGGTCTTTCAGTGTCCCGGGAATCCTTGTTGGTGTACGGTCACTAAATGTACACATAAATTATTTTATTGTAAGGCCCCCCATGAACGAAAGTTCACAAAACTTGGCATGCATTCGGAGGGTGTCATAATGATCCTACACTTTCAATTTCGTGCAGTTTTGACCATGTCAGCCAGAGATATTGTGATGAAAACACCTAATTTTTTGCTTTTTAATTTTTAACTAGGTGGCGCTATACATGAAATAAGTGGTAATGGGATGGGTTGACATGCCCCCTTAAGACCAACATACAAAAAAAAAGGTGGACCTCCTAGGCCCTACGGTTTTCGAGATATTCACAGAAAACTGTCTCCGGCCACCTACAGGCCAGTTGGTGTATAGTAACATAAATTAATTTATTGTGTGGCCCCCCATGAACGGAATTGCACGAAACTTGGCGTGCATTCAGAGGGTGTCATAATGATCCTACACTTCCAATTTCGTGCAGTTTTGACTATGTTAGGTCACAGATACCTGCGATTACAACACCTCATTTTTACTTTTTTGTGTTTAACTAGGTGGCGCTATACATGAAATGAGTGGTTATGGAATGGGTTGACATGGCCCCTTGAGATCAACATACAAAAAAAATGGTCCTCCTAAACCTTATGGTTCTCGAGATATTCACAGAAAACTGTGTCTGCCCTACCCTCCTTTTGGGGGGTGCAGTCCAGCGGGGGGGCTACAGATCAAAACGAAAAACGATGGTTCCATGCTATCCATATGGATGGTTACATGCCCAGGAAGTAAAGGTGGTATAACAGGTGTTACCATACAAATGAACAATAGGGTCTGCTTGTTTCAGTTCGCCTTTAGAGCGATGTCAAGCTGCATTGAAGTCCTGGTTAATGGCCTTCAGAGCTAAAGAGAATAGATCAGCAGAAAGTAAGGTGATGCCATGGGAACCAGGTTCCAGGTAACAGCCTACCCAGAGAGAAAGACAGAATGGAGGAAAGTAGGCTATGGCAGGGTGTGGTGTGGACGAGAGAGGGGAAGGCTAGAGCCTTAGCATGAAAGACTGATGCACGCAATGTCTCTATTTTATTCTTTTTTAGTCAAAATGTTTGCTGTGGTTAAGGAAAAAATAAGTTTGCGGTTTGACAGCTAGTCATGACTCATGTATATCAGGGAAATAGCCTAGGCTACATGCGAGAAGAGAGTGCCAGTGCCAACAGAGAAGGATGGAACACACACACACACACACACACACACACACACACACACACACACACACACACACACACACACACACACACACACACAGGAAGAACGCCCCTCATTATGATTCATAATTCTTACTTTCGGTTCGTTGTGCTAGAAAGGGCAGCAGGCAAACAAACAAACAAAAATCATCGAGAAAGCAGTCCAGACATTATTCAGAAGGTCTAGCTCTGTTTTAACATTACACTCTAATATGGGGAAATTGCGTTGTAAAGTTGCCAAATTCCCAGCACTGATTGTTGCGTTAAGAGAAGTCGAAAAAAGTGAATGAAACAACACATTAAGTTGTGCTTAGGTTACAAAATCGACTGGTTTGTTGATTTGAAGAGAAGATGACTGACGTTTTGATGACTGGCTACTCCAGAATCACGGTCGTGGAGGGCAATGTTCCAAAGTTTTCCAAGACCAAAACACTAGTATTTTAGGACATAATAGGAATTTTGAAAATTACAAGTCATCATGGCAAAAGAAAAACTCCCAAGGGCATGTGAAATGATTAGTAAACGGGAGAAAATGTTATATGCTAGGCAATTAACATGCTTGTCACGACTACCTTGTCAGAAAGGTAAGCTTATCTATCAAAACTAAATAGGCTAGAATAAGTATGGCTATAATGCCTACTTGATCGTTGCAAATGTAAATATGTGTACATTTAGCCTAGTTTGAGTTCACGGATTAAGCGAAAAACAACAAGGACCAATAAAATAATTCAAAGAATTGTTAACAAAGCCAATTCAATTGACGGCAAAATAGTCGTGACCAACACATAGTGTATATTTCTGGAAGATGCTATGAAACTGTAACCACTTACTTTAAAACGCTGGCAACCATTTGCGTTGCAACAAATTAGTTATCCTTGTTGAAGATTATTTTGGGGCAACTTTTGGATTTTCCCCATCGGTCCTCCGCCCTACAGGATTTACGACAGTCGGGACTAGGGTAGGATACTTTTCAATGCGTCCAAAAGGGGCTGAAAGGTTCCCTTACCGTAAGTTCCGGAATAGCATCCGATGAAAATGGGTTTCTTCACTCAGTCATTTACAGATAAATCAGTAAGATGTAATGTGACGTGATGTGAAGGACTGCCATCGTTTCCGAGGTAAATCCAGTACTTCTGTTAGTAACAGGCTATGGCGAATGTGAGTAAGGGCGTTCTCCGCCAAGTTGTTCGGTTTTTCCGTTCACTGTCATCGAATGAGATCTAAATGCGTAGCTACAATAGTTCCACTATTTTCAAACTCTGACTTTGTCTCGTGGAGAAAAATCCTTGAGCTAAACCACGTTTCCAGCGATGCGTTTTTTTTTGCATCAGTAGCCTAGAGTAGGCTACGTGCAAGTCTGCATCAGTCGTCATGTGGGGTTTGAGGAAGGAAGGCAGGCAGGGAGACATTCATATTCTGTGAAAGATTCTAAAATGTTTCAGATTCATTTGGCATAGTTAGCTGAGTGTAGCTTAAAGTCGTAGTCTAGGCTATCTAAATAAACACACTTACAGTTTATCACACAAATCCACAGTTAAGATTCAGAATAACTTGGACTAAAAAGAAAGCAACACAACATAATGTAAAGTGGTCACAACAAAACTATTGAGATGTGAGTGCAGGTCATGTCTCAACAATGTTGGTATTGAGGGCAAGACTCAACACTCTTGAGGCGGCAAAAGAGGAATGTAGAAAACATCTGCTCACTAATGCCCCCTGCAGATACAATAACATGGGCTAGGCCTACATTTACCTTTCAGTGGCCTGCAGAGGTCTTATAGGCTACAGCAGATATGTAGCCTGACTATACTTAACTGTGTTGAGTAGTTAAGTGAAGGCATTCGAATCAGTCTTCACTTAATGATATTTTTGATGATAGGTTTTCATGTCACCATATTTAAAAGTGTATAACATTTTCCATAGCTGTGGTAGAGTTCTTCATTCTTCATTTATTTGTCTATAGCCTCCCCAAATAAGTTAGGCTATTGTAAATGTAATGTAATAATACTATTACTATTATTACCATTCCTATTTAATGTAATGCTAATATTCATTTCTAATGGTGTGACAATCAAGTCAATAGGCCTACCTTGATTTCCTGCAGTTTGTGAAAGCACATTTGAAAAAACTTTGTTTAGTATTAAGTGGATTTTTAAAGTATATGAACAAAGGAAAACCTCAGACCTTTTCTCCAGTCAAATCTGAGGAATTTGCATATTCTTTTCAGACAATCTGTTACATACAGTACCTTATATACCCCTGAGGAGTCATCACACAGACATGGGATCGCAATGTCTGCTACATTCATCACACTGTCATGTGCATTCAGACTCGTGAGACAATTGGATAGAAAATGTCTGTTGTATAGTATCATAGCATCATATTATATAACATATTCACCAACAGTCATCTTAAGTATTCACACAGATACAGTTTTCTCGGCAGTCAACTCTCCATGTCACTGAGCATTCTGTCATGAACATGGTAAAGTTACACAGGTTTCAAGTAAGACAGTACTTTCTGCATGTAAAAGTAACATCAACAGTAAACAGCACTGCTGATGGTCAGAATGGAGACTATTCCTAAATCATCTGAATACTGTATTGCTGAAGTGACAAATGTATCCTCCATACAATGGCACATGATCACATATCATAGGTTTCAAATGGCTGTAAACTTTAGGGATTTAACAGAGCTCACCTAACACAAAGCTAAGTTGTAAGTGAACACACAGTACCAATAAATCATCAGGGGGGAACGAGATTAAAACCAGTAAAACACCTTTACCAAAGCCATTGTAGATACAGGTTTGAAATGCAAAAAAAGCAATACACAACACAAGTACAATTACACATACATTAAATAAACCAGTGACATGATGTACATACGTAAAATGAAAATACAATAATGAAAGAAATGTCTTACAAAAAAAAAATCAAAAACAGAAACATCACATCAATGCAACACTTGCATCGACCAAAAGGCACTAGATGTTATTCCTATAAATAGAATAAATAAATGATGTGCCAAGAGTGAAATAATGATGTTACTACACTACCTTGTTCTTAACCACGTGGGAAGGCTAATGTTGAGAGATGGCAAGAGGGCCTTTGATTACTAAGAGGGACTGTATCGCTTGTTTTCCCCAGGGAAAGGAAATTCAGGAGCTTGGTTGAAATGTCCCATGAGGAAGATTGCCACTGTCCCAATAGTGAAGAGCAAGAGAGCTGCCCAGAAGCACACCTTATCAATCATCTTCCCAATCAGCACCCAGCTTTCCACCTCCTGAAGGAAGGATGACCAAAGATAGAGGACAGTAAGTAGGGACAGGGCAACACATATTTTTGATGTATTTACAGTTGTGGATATAGTCTTTGGAATCATGTTAAAACTGCTGTGCTAAAAGTGGTATTCTCTATACTAGCTGGCTTCGCTGTAGTAGTGCAGCACTCCTGCAACTAAACTTTCAAAGTGGTCCCATGTATTTCCCAATCAGGAAAAAGGCAAGCATTCTTGACTGTCAATTATATTGCATTTGACAGCATTTTGAAGGAAAAGGTCACGGTGCTAGTTAGCAAACTATTTTAATGTGGCTCAGAAGCTACGTCATATTCTCGACAACACAAAAGATTCACTTACGGATCCAACGTCATTCTGCTGCTTGGTGCTTTCTGCAATGAAGTTACAGGCATCCACACATTCCTTTATCTCTGGTGCTGCTTCGGCCAGGCTCTTGTAAAGGGTGGCTGTGGTGCCTACATCAATATCATCCACTAGGGGGAGCAAGTGACACAAAAATAACCCATCATCTCTTAGTACATTCATGACTTGTGGCGAGAGACAGTAGCATAAATGGCAAAGAACTAGTTTTCATCTACAATCACGGATGAATTAACCAGTGATCCTAAAACAGATACCGCCCACAATGCTTGTGAAAGATTGTTGATGTTTGAGAAGAGCAACCAATCAAATCATACCCTTCCCTTCTGTAAACATATGTGTGTGTTGGCTGGCTTCAAAAGTCCACTGGAGTCTATGCTTCCTTTTAGATTGCCAGAACTGTGTTCAAATATCTGAGGGCTATGCACCGAATGGACAGCTGACATTGGGGTGCAATTCTGAATTAGACAGAAAGTGTACTGGATAAGAATTATATTTCACATTTAACGAGAGTGCTTTGTCATTTCATGTCCTGGTTTTAATAATAGGCATCAAAAATGGCTGCCTGAATATTACAATACATATTCATGTTTAATACATATTAAAGCCCTTGATATTTGAGATAACATTAAGGTGTTTTGTGCAGGAGATGCTGAAATTGTAAACTTGTCATAGACTCAGCTCTATTTCCGGTGATCAGAAGATTAGTAATATCATTAGTAATTAGTGATAGGTGACTGTAATATTCCATGACCCAAAGACGGACATTGTGATGGGGAGAATCTCACCAATGGAGTGAACTAGGCCATGGCGCTCTCGCAGTCGGTCGAACATCATCTCACTGCGCGGCTGCCTCAGCACGTACTCCTCCGCCCGCTGCATCAGGCCGAAGGAGCTCCGCCGCCGCTCCCTGGCGCCCTCCGCCTCTCGCTCGCCCTCCCCATCGTCCACCAGGGGGTCCATGCCCAGGTAACGAGGGACAACCTGCAGGAAGAGCTGATAGAGAGAGGGAGAGGAGCTTGGATTGATTGATTGGAATTGATACTGCTCATAGAAAGGTCAACACTGAGTACTGCCTTATTATTATACAGCAAGTTAGTATAATACAGAGTTAGTGGATACATTTACAAGAAGATGCCTATGTAGTCACAAAGCCAGAACGGAGAGACTCAGGAGAAGTTTTTATCCCCAGGCCATCCGAACTCTGAACTCACACTATACTGACTTTGCACTCATTCACTCCTCAGCACTCATGAACCCGCCCCCCCCCCCCACACACACACACACACACCTACATGACTTTTAGCACTTTTACATCCCTCTCCCTATGCTACAGACCTCATTTATTTTTTTATTTCATCGCACGTCAAAACACACACACACATATCTGACTTTCTCCAACTTTTGCACATCTCCATAGAACTTTTTATTTATTATTTTTGATTTCTCCTCCATCTATCTACCCATGTCCTTGATTGCCTAGCCTTTCTGCCCTACACTACACACACACACACACACACACACACACACACACAGTCACTGCTCCACTCCCCTCCCGCCCACACACACATCTGCACTGTCACCACTCACATACATCATACATACAGTACTCTGCTTGCAATAGTAAGTCCCTTCACCATACTTGCAGTACAATGCCCCCCCCCCCCTCCCCTACATACACAGCACATTATTTCATCAGGAAGCTTCTCCAACACACATCCCCAACATACTTACAGCACACTATCCCATCTCCCTTGTCATCCCCCCAACACACACACCAAGACCCCTGGCAGTTGGGTTAGCCCCTTGAGCCGTGGATCTGCCCAAGGTTTCTTCCTTGGTAAGGGAGTTTCTTCCTTGCCCCTGTTGCTCTTGGGTGCTCCTTGTTGGTGCCCCCCCCCAATCCCAATCCTCCCCACCTTTCTTATGCAGCCCTTGCCACTTAATCTACTAAACCCCTCTTCTACTGCACTTTTTACCCCCCCCCATAAATGCACAAACAGGCTGACACCAGCCATAATTTCACTGCAGTTCTTATATCCAGTAACTATATGCATGTGACAATAAACTTCCTTGTATCCTTGTACATTTACTTGGTATAGATGCATTTGGGAGTGTGAACATACATGTCTAATGGAGCGGGACATGGTGTGGGTGCTGGGTGTGCGGAGGGAGAAGTTGAGCACAATAATCATATTTGTGACGATGATGGTGGTCACTGACATTACGAAGATCAGGTACCTAAGAGGACAGAGAAAGGTCAACAATGTTTAAACGGGGATGAATCATTTGGCTGCTTGTTTAGTACAAGACTGGTGAGGCAGGGGTAAACAAAAGCCATGCCATGTGTACAGTTAGAAACATAAAGCAGTGCAAACTGAAGCATAATGATAGTAGTGACGGATAAACAATAACAATAACATGCTCCCACTCACTTTCCAATAAGAGGAACGGACAGTGACGTCTCCGGAATCTTCTGAGCAATAAGAATGAGGAACACAGTCTGGGCCAGCAGCACAGAGATGGATACGGTCAACTTCTGTCCACCAGCTGCATGTGTGTGTGTGTGTGTGTGTGTGTGTGTGTGCGTGCGTGCGTGTGTGTGTGCGTTCATAGATGTTCAGGGCAAGTAGAATATGAGAGACAAAGGGATACACTGATCATCACTAAATTATATTAGAATAATGCATCGTATTGACATACAGTAACAACAGACTTATCTTCAGCAACACATAACACACACACACACGCACACACACACACACACACGTACCCTGGGCAGGGAGGAAGAAGGCCAGCAGGACCAGAGAGGAAATGAGCGAGCAGGGAAGAATCATATTGATGATGTAGAAAAGTGGTTTCCTTTGGATGATCAGATTGAAGAAGATCTCTTGGTATTCCAGGTCATCTGGCGTGTAGCTCTTGTTGATGATCTTTCGAGCTGGTTTATGCTTGATCGCCCACTCTCCATTCTCTGTCAAGTTGGGAAAAAGAGTGTCAAGAAAGTGTGCACATCCTCGGCTGATGTTAGAGCTGAAACTGAAGGCACTGCATATTGTTAAAGTCAAAGTTAGCGTTGACTGATATTGGGCACAGGTGTTTTAGGAAGTCACCTAAAGTGCAGTAATTTCCCGTGTATTAACCACATATATAAACTGCATGATGGTGTTTTATGCAAATAAAAAAGACAAAACCTTCTATTGATCGCACCTGTGTACTAACCACTGTGCCCAATAGCCCACTGAATCAGAATCAGATCAGATAGGGGAATGACAGAAAAAGAAATGCATTCCCGTGTACAGTCCCCCCTGTGTATTAGGACATCTGTGTATTAGGACATCTGTAAAATCAGTGTATAAACCTCCGTTAATAGACGGGAAATTGCGGTGTACATGAGAGGATATTGTGGTCTAGCAATATGAGAGACAATCTGTAGCACAAATGTTACCAGTAAAAGCCTCAGGGTCAATAACCACCCACTCAATGGGATCCGACGTCTCGTCATCGATAGCCAGCTTGAGGTCCACTTCACTAGCGCTGTAGGTTTGAGACCTTAGGACAAAGCAATAAAAAAGTCAAAGGCCTGAATTTATATTTTTCAGCTCTCCCGTTCCAAATGTATTGATCGTCAAAAATTCCAGCAAACCACTTCAGGAGTTCCACCTCACAACCTTCTCCCAGCCGGAGAATCATTCAAGCTGAAACTAGATTCATTGCCTATTTGAAACTAGTTGGTATGAGGGGGGCACTGTGGTGCAACTGGCTACAGCACCAGACCACAATTAGGCCCAAGTACCCACGGGGATCCAGGTCAGGTTACTCACTTCCTGTCAGGCTTTCCGCTGTCCTATCTAAAATAAAGGTAAAAAGCCCAAAAATACTTAATAAAAAGAAAATAGTAGGTTTGATGACAATCATTCATTTGATTTGGTTATATGAAAATAGACGTAATATTATGAAACTGTTTCCCAAGTCTAGAGTGTGCTTCTATCCAACTTCCTGCGTTGTGTAGAAGGACAGGAGTTGCCAGCCCTGCATCCTGGCCAAACATTTCCACGCTCACTACCTCGTAAATTAGTCCCATGCAGCACGAACAAACAAAAGGCCTACATCTCTCTGCCTGAGCGCCAGCCAGCCAAATATGTAGTGAGTGCACCAGCTCACAATGGGTGCTCTCACAACCATCAATAGGAGCATGTGTATTCTCATGTGTAGAAAATGTCAATCTCGTGGACACATTACGCACACGTCATGCACACATATCCAATCCTGACCTGAAGATAAGTGTGCAGTTCTGGTAGTCGAAGGGAAAGTAGGTGATCTCGATGGCGCAGGTGCTTCGGTAGATGGCAGGGGGGAGCCAGTACATATATCCACTTGAGTAGATGAGTACGTTAGCATAGTATGCTACATCAAACTTCCCATCAATGCTACAAAAAAGGAAGAAAAAAAAAACCCAAGATGTTTAACATACAAAACAGTGACAAAATAGCATTTCATGGACATATGAAAGCAACACTATAATACTTATTATTATTAGCATCCAAAATGACCAACCCAAGAAAAAAAAGTGAACAGTGATATTAGACGTAGTTTAGGAAGGATAGCAAGCCTCACTTGTTCTCCAGGCCAATGTCAGGAAGCCACACCATGCTGTAGGGGACGCGGATCACCTCAATGCCATGGTGGTCAGTGGTGTTCCACGACAGACGATAATCTGTCCATTGCTGTGAAACGGGAAAAAAAACATGTAGTGCAAGCAAAAAGAGAGTTAAGAAAGTGTGAATAATAAGAGGAAAATGCAAAAAGGGTAATTAAAAGGCAAACTGCTAGACAAATACCAGAAAATGTCAAAAATGTCAAACTTACTAGTTCAATCCAAACACTGGTTGTGAGAGTCTCTTCTTTTTCATTCTGAAAGACAGTGAGAGATTTCTGTGATTACTGTAAAGTAGCAATATGTAAGCAGTTTCATGTAACATGAGAGACAAAAATCTAGTCAAATAGGTGTCTATGCAACCAGTTCAAGTGCTGTGTTATGTCCCTGTGTGTGTGTTTGCTGCAATAATCATGCTTTGTTAATGCCATTGGATTTCACAGTTTTACAGTTTTTGGTGGTGTTCACAGAAATTACTGGGAATTCGGTTTGTGATTCGGCCAAATCTTAAATAATGGATTCTGTATATGGCAGAACCTTATTTGGTGCACCCCTAGTGTCTACACAACTTGATGTTTGGTATGTATGGTATTCAACAAGACTACAGATATACGCAATAGTTTCATGTCATTATCCAGTTAAAAGTATGCATGTGATCCATACCAAGGAAATGAGGTTGGTGAGAGTCAGTTTGAGCATCACCTCCACCTTATCTACGGGGTTCTCTGCAGGGCGGATGTTCTTGTTGTACTTTGAAAAGATTTGTTTGATTAGCTGTGCTTCTTCATTCCCTTTCACAACTGAGAAAGAGAGAGAGGGAGAGAGGGAAGAAGGGTGGACATGAGGGTGGTTAGGAGGGAGGGTGAGGCTGATTGTGACGTGTTCCTTTAGATAGTTTGGATCATGGATGGCATGCATTCATACACGGCATACAATGCATGCAGAGACGCACATTGAAGACCAATCCACAGTCACCAGGACCACCTCATGTGTATTGTTTTACAATGCTGAAAACATTGGTGAGCTGTTCTGGTTGCAAAGTCATTGTCAGCCCATGTTGTTGATGATAAAAGTGTAGATACACCGCCAAGTAAATGCATGTGAATAGTCTGGATGAAAGAAGCAGTTTAGAGCCATCAAAAACAACTGATTGAAATCTATCTATCTATCTATCTATCTATCTACCGGTATTTATCTATCTATCTATATATCTGTCTGTCTATCTACGTATCTATCTATCTATCTATCTATCTGTCTCTCTGTCTGTCTGTCTGTCTGTCTGTCTGTCTATTGTAAAGTGTACTCAAAAATAGCCCTCTGTGATTGGTTGTTTTGCTTGTTAACCCATCCAAAAGGAACTATGATCAATGTGAAGTGCAGTTGCATGCCAACGGTCTTTTGTCAACAGTCAACAGTCATGGTTTGCAGTACAACACTTAACCTGGCCAAAAATGATTTGTCATAATGATAATTGTACTAGATTTGGAATAGAACTACCACAAAACCCCAATGCTCATCTGCTGTGCATCAACATGCTCTTATAACAGTGGGTCTGGTTTGGCATAATACTAAATGGTTCAATCAGCATTCAACCACAAACCACTGTTAACTTGAGGGAACACTTCAAACCTGTCTGGTACAATCAGTAGAGAGTATGACCTCAGAGCGTTAACTGGAGAGGATAGACTGTGCCCTGGGACAAGAATATAAGACTCCCACGTCAGCCTGAAAGGCCAATGAAATGACACCTCGTTGTGTTTACTACTGTTCTGATCTAACCTATACACTGAGGATTGCATCTCTGCCTATTCTGACAAGGTTAGTTGAGTTGATAGCGAGGTGACATAAATGTTGTTTCTGTTTTGTGTTACGTAGACTTGATTTAACTGTGCCCAATCCACATTCTTCATGAAATAGAGAATCACCTCAACACATTATAACACACACACTCATTTGCTGTGTATATCTGAATTTTGAACAGACTAATCTTCTATATTCTAACTACAGAATAAATCAAAATCAATCAATCACCAACCAGCCAAATCAAATCTCTGTACCCTAGGCATGGTTTGTAGTACAAACATGGGGAAAACTTCTCATTTCTGTTAGAAGAAGGCTTTTAGATAATTGGGCTTATTTTCCATTATGGTGCATTACATTTATATAAATGTTAGTTTTAGAGTTTTTTTAAGTTTCTGAAGTTGTCTTTTGTCATCATGCCAAACAAATATCAATATATCAAAGAACGGAAGATTGTTGCCCAATAATAACTTACTTCAACTCATCCTCCTCAGCTAACCAAACAATTCCTGCCAAATACAACATCAACTCACTATGACATTTTAGTTTACTTAAGTCTCCGTTAAGTCACCGAGCACTGGTGGGTATCATATTCACCGGAGGTGGAACAAAGAAGCAAATGACAAGTGCGTGGTTTCCACAGCACTTCCACAGCCCTCATGCTCAAAGCCCCCCTACCTTGTCCAGAGAACACCAGCACAATGGCCAGCGCAAGCGCGCACATCCAAACGGACTGGGTCGACGACATCTCTGCCGCGTTTGCTCCTTGCACACGGGCGTCTGGCTTTGGTAGTCGGAGAGAAAGAGAAAGCGAGAAGTTATTTCCGAGTCGGTCCTCTCCCCTTATCCCGCTGGCTCTCGCCTCGCTCGCCCAGCTGTCACTGTCCATGGCTCGGGTTACACGACGGGCCGGGCTGCACTAAACTTGGTCTTAAAGTCACACTCGGGTGGCACATAATAATCATCATCATCGTTTATGCACTTGCAGTGATGACATTCGCACAGGCAACATGGAAAAGCCCTTGCTGACACAGGCAGAATATATCCGCCACTGGGAGAGTGGACGCAAACTAAACCAACATCTTTGTGTGTGTGTTTGCCTTGTTTAGTGACAATGTATCAGTGACACGTTTTTGATAAATGATCATAAAACGTGACTTGATCACCCACTGGGGAGTCGGGTGTGGACCTGCCAGTGTGGGTCTCTAAGCAAGGTGAACAGGTGGAGTGGAGGCCTGTCCTGTGTCGGAGGCCAGCGCTATGTCTCGCTCGCTCGCTGTCCGCAGCAGAGCGGGTATAAATAAACCCCTGCGGTGTCTGCTGGCCCAAGCTCCTCAGTGGGTCAATGTCGGGGGATTGGGTGTGGGTGCTTGTGTGTGTGTGATTTGTGTAGACGTGTGTGTGTGTGTGAGAGAGAGAGGGGGGGTGGGGAGGTTTGTGAGTGTGAGTGAGAGTGTTGTGTGTGTATGTTTGTGTGTGTGTGTGTTTGTGAGTAGGAGTGTGTGTGTGTGTGTGAGTAGGAGTGTGTGTGTGTGTGTGTGCAGGGCGGTTAGAAAGGGAGAGAGGGAGCAACAGAGAGCGGGGAGCCGATCAGGGCTTTGTCAGGATCTGCACACTCTGAGGAGACGGGTGGGATTGGCTAAAAATGTCAGGTGTCTGTGCCTGGGCCTGTGCCTGGGCATGCCTTTGTGTGGGATGAATTATGTGCTGGCTTTTGAGACAGACAAACTTGAATGCACAGCTGAGGGTTATTCCAAGTAAGTCTTGAGGTGTTCAATGCTTAACTGAACTGCTGAAAGAACTGCATTATTAAATATAATTACACATAAACATGTAATGCAGTTATGCTCTGTTAGTGGTCATTATATCAATGTAAATACATAATATATATATCCAGACACTCTAATTACAAATTTCTCTGTACTTCTGTAAAATGAACACTTATTCCATAGTTAATGATATTGTGTGTGTGTGTGTGTGTGTTTGTGTGTGTGTGTCTATCTGTCTGTCTGATTGACTCCTTCACATCACTGAGGAAGGTGGGCCTGTGAGGAAGGGATGGGTCATTGCTTCTTGAGCTTGCTCCTCAGCGCTCCTCAGCTGCAGGGTCATTGGATTTCATTACAAATGAGCCAGGCTTATCTGAGTGCCGTGTGAATTCTTGGGTCCTCGGTGAACTATTAATATGCCATGTAACAGAGCTGTTTTCCTCAGGGGTAACCGGAAACTCTGCATCCACGTGTGTGTGTGTGTGTGTGTGTGTGTCATGTGCCACTGGATCAATCACCATCAAGTGATCCTGCCAGACACTTTCTCACAGTCCTGCTGAATCCCACTGCCCCTCCCCTCCAGTGGTGAACTGCACATGCTGGTCTGTGTGATGTTTGCACGCACCAGCACCTGCGCAATATCAATCTCTACGTCCCTCCGTTCAATCTCATCATCCATTCACGTCCAGTCAGTCCTCAATGCAAGAACATATTTTCTATTTTATAAGTACTCACAATGTATTGGGTTAATAATGGTGCACGCCTATTTGTCTAGACTCTATAATCAGTGTACTGTACTACTGTAGATTTATGTGTGAAGAGGCAAACAGCTATATACTCCTGAGAACCAAGGAAAAAAGGTGTCCTCCAATTTTCTATCTATTTAGGTTTTTTTTTTTTTTTAAATAATCTTACAATTTTTTTTAAAATTATTTTTATTTTTATTTTTATAGCATGCCCACTGTGGTAGACAAAAGGACTGTTTAAGTATGACAAGGTAACCACAAGCCATGCAGCAGCCATGGCCTACTGGTTAGGGCTTCGGGTTTGTGACCGAAGGGTTGCCGGTTCGATCCCCAACCAGTAGGAATGGCTGAAGTGCCCTTGAGCAACCCCTCTCTGCTCCCTGAGCGCCGCTGTAGCAAGGCAGCTAGCTCACTGCTCCGGGTTAGTGTGTGCTTCACCTCACTGTGCGTTCACTGTGTGCTTTGTGTGTTCACTAATTCACAGATGGGATAAATGCAGAAACCAAATTCCTTGTATATGCTATTATACTTGGCCGAGAAACCTGATTTACATTTATAAAATATTCAAAAATAAACAAATCATGCTTGTAGTGGTATTACAGTTTTTCTCAGTCGCTTTGGTACATTTATCGAATCATCCTTGACATTTTCAAAACAGTAAGTGCATTTCTCAAAACAATTCGTACAAATAGCAAAACACCATGGATTACCTGCAAAAGACACTTTCTTGCTCAAAATCCTTAGTTCATCTCTCAAAATTACAGTTTTTCTCAGTCGCTTTGGTGCTTTTCTCAGATCAGAATGAAAATTCTCATAACTATTAGTTCAACCTCCACAACATTTAGTCATTTGTGCACATCATAGTAGCAACTTATCCTTCCTCTGAACTAATTGCAAATGCTTTTGGACAGCTTGTATCAGTTGCCTTCATACAATTCTCTGCTTATTTATAACATTATCATTTGCTTATGTCATGTCAGTCAAAATTAACTATACTTATGGATGCTGAATAGTCGTTCCCAATAAAACTAATAGTCTTCATTTCATTGCTTGAGTCATTACATACAAAATTATTGAACTAGTTATCAAATTCTGTCACAATGCTGTAGAATTGCAAAGAGCATCTACAGTAAAAATGTGAAACGTACGTACACTCTAAGAGGTAATGTGTCATTTTTCTTACACATTTATTGTGTCAAGGCTGTTTTAACACATAATGTGTTGATAATGACACAAGATGAGTATTATTCAGTAAAATTATCTGACACATTTTGTGTTAAATTGTACATTATACATTGTTATTTTAAAATGCAAGACACAATTAATAAATAGGCTAATATATTTTTATGGATTGTTCACAAACAAATAATGTTGTTTGAACGTGGTTTGATTTCTTTTAAAATGTTGCTTTCTTGATAGGAGCCAGAGGGGCGTAAGTGGCATTTGACCAACTTTACAGGAGAGCAAAAACAAAATTATGACCAAACTTTAATCAACTGTGTTTATTAACCTTCAACCTTAACATTGCACCCACATACATACTTGTATTAAGTAGTACTTCAGTAAAAACATTATGATGTATTAAAGCAATTAACATACTGTAAAACTTTACAAAATCTTAAAAATAGAGCAAAAACATCAGATACGCCTTTTTGACATCAAGCATATACCATTTTTTTTTTAAAGAAAATAAGACGTATCTGCTGATCAACAAAGAAAATATTGGTTTCAAACACCTGACATTCATAAGAAAAATAGTGTTGTTTTATTATTATTTGGTATTATTAGGCCTATTATTTATTATTATTTCATTTATTTAGCCTGGGCGTGGCCTTCAAAATTATAATTCAATTCATCATAACTGAAACATTCATGTATTTCATTGAAAACAGTTAATCAGTTAGCTATAGTTCAACTTAAAACATTTAACATTTAAAACTTAAACATTTAATTTCTTTGACATTTAACATTTAATTTCAATTTAATTTGTCATGTTTACACATTCCTCTTGTCAACTACACTTCTGTACTGTCAGTGCCTATTACTTTCAGGGAGTTGTAAAACTCTGCATATTAATGAGGAATACTCCCATTGGTGCAAAGTGTGAGGAGATCCTTTTTTTTCCAAGGCATTTATGCCTGGGGGACTTTCATACAGTGAGCTTGGTGGTTGTATGGTACTGGTGGCTCTGGTTGGTTGGCGTACCATCATCTTTTTGAAGGTTGGGGCAGTGACATCGTACTTGAAGTAGATCGCCTTTGGGTCCTCTTTCATGTAGCGGAACCACTTTATCTTCTGCCAATGGACAGGTTGTCCCTCCTCATCTTTTGATCGGTTCTTCAGTGTGTGGTTGGAGAGGGATTTGAAATCAAGGAAAACCTTGTGCAGAAGCTCATGCACACTGTATGGCTTTCCCTGCCCTGCCATCCTCACCAGTGTGTAATACCCATCAGGGGAGTAGATGCATACTTTGCGCCTGTACTGTCGCATTCCATTTGGCTGTGCCCCGATTCCATGTACTTGTGGTCAATGGTTGAGAGGGGCAGCGAGCTCACAGCATGCAAGCACATAGTACTGAACGCTGCATTTCTGTTCTGTCCTCCACAAGTATCTGAATACAGAACTGCATGTTTCACCTGAGGACTAAGTCCTTGTAAACACATGTGCTGATCTCAGAAGATCCACGGCCACCTTCCCCCTCATGCCACATGTAACAGTCGACATCTTTACAGCCCAAGTCATACACTGTAAGGTTGTATGTACTGAGCTTGCGTGAGTAGAACAGGCTACTGACATTGCTCCAGGGAGTTGTCAAGACTTGCTCTAGGTTGAAAGTGACCACCTTGCATGACTCATCTTCTTTTGCTCTCTTTTTATCAGTTTCTTTCTGTTCTCTTGCCTTGGTCTTTCTTAATTTGTGGGCATCATATTCATCACGGTGCTTTGTTTTTTCGTGGTCTTCTAGACGTTTGTACCACTCGCAGTATTTACACGCATCTTTTTTAGGAGTATGGAAGGCCATATTAAACTCCTTGTCAAACACTGACCTGTACATACTTAATTTTTCAGGTTCTATGTTCCACTCTTGTTCACATTTCTGTTTATATAATGCATACATTTTTACCAGATTAAGAGATCCTTCCAGGTACAGCTTGCTTGTGTCTTTCCGGGAGTAGTGAGACTCGAGTGTCGGGAAGGAGTTGATGTGCTCTCGGATTTTGTCTTTGCTGCTCTCAGGCACTTTGTTCTGAGGTGTATGGCGCCTTTTCTTGCTTGGAGGGGTCATTCCCAACTCACTATGCCTAAGGCCGCCTGCCGATCTTGCAAACTTCTCTGACATATCAAGGGTCTTCAAAAAAAATCCTTGCACACTCTAACCTGCTGCCCATCAGATGTTAAATAATACTCAAATGTATTACTTCTTCTTGACACTTTTTCCTTGTTTCTTTTCTCTACTTTGATGACATGGTTCAGAATGTAGTCTTTCTGCCTTGCTGCATCTCCCATCTGCCAATAGCACTGAAATATATTTTCTCGCACTTCCTCTGGAAATGTTTCATTGCATCTGTAGCGGCAGGAAGCACAGTTCTTTTCCCTCATCCTCCTTCCTTGGACCAGCAACCCTCTTGAATTTACGTAACTTTTTCCAGAATTTGTTAGTCTTTTACGCTTGTTCCTTTTCCAATTTTCAACATTTCTCTGTCTTTTCCTTCCTCTTTGTGTGTTGGCATCCTCCTCCTGTTCATTTTCTGCCTCTCCCTCCTGAATAACCTCTAGCACAATTACTGTCCCTTCTGCCTCTGTGTGTCCCTCATTAGTTGCATCTCTCGCCCTGTCTCTCTCTCCCCCTCCATCTTGCTGCGCCGTCTCCTTGTCTTTTTCGCTATCTTCAATGTCCTTATCTGTCTCTCTCTCCTCAAATGTCCCTGAACATTTGAAAATAAATAGTTAGCATTATCCTACATATATAGCAATGTAATAATTAATAACTAACAATATTAATATAATAATTAATATGAAGTAATAGCTAAATGTCCAGAAGTACAAGACAGAACTCACTCTCATCAGGTGCTGTCTGCATGTGCTCCTCAAGCAGATCGCAATCGCTTACATTGTGTGGCTCTGTTCCTTTGTAATAATACAGTATGTATTAATATCCTTGTGTTCCATGAATACATAAGCTCAACATTAGAGTTATGTAAAAGTTCAACTCAAAATTTTATTTGCCCGCCTAAAGCTTATTTTCCCCCGCCCGACGAAGTCAAAAGAAGCCCAATTGGGCGGTCACCGCACAAGTTGGCAGTTTATATTTGTACTGTAGAATGTTCAGAAAAGAAATCTAGTTCCAGACAAATTGAAAAAGCAGAATTTAGACCTAATAGGCCTAAAGGATCTACATGCATTCTGTGGAAAACTCCCTGCTGGACAGATGAGCCTATGTCACTCCTTGGACTCACGTATTGTGCACATGCGCATATACTCTTTTTCTTTTGTAGTTCGTTGCCACACACGAGTACAGCTGCTCTTAATGTTGCACGTTAACCATATATACGTTCTGTTGTGTTGCCGTGTGCGTTATTGAAAACGTAAGTGTACAACTATTTTCCATACTTAGATTTATCTTGATTTGTGTAGTCAACATGACGGTATTTTACTTTAGTAGCCTACAGTTGCAGTATAGCATGCTCATGTCTGTTGTAATGCTAGTAACCTGTTGAACAAATATAACATTCAGTCGTAATAGTAATACCTTTATTCATGGATGAATGTTCATACAGTGTTGTAGTACATTTGTGAATTACGATTCTGCTGAGTATTAGTCCAACAGTTGCACTCGCGATAGTGTTGCCTATTTAGTTGTGGAAGCACATTTCACCTAGCCTAGAAATCTAGACGCACCCTAGCGGCGGCAAATTAATTTGCTCAGCCTGTACGTCTAGTATCAAACCATAGGGATTTCTATTGGCTGACGCCGTGGACTTCATCCAATCACAGCGCTCTATTTTGTTAGAGAGTCTTAAGGCGGGTTTAACAGGATAACGACAGTCCTGCGACGGTGAACAACAAGGAAGGTGGCTATGGCGAGCTAAGAGCGGTTGTTTGAATCAGCATTGGCGTCAACTTTGGAGGAGTTGGACTTGTGCTTTTCTTTGAAAGTTGAGCAACACAATGCACTTAAGTCATTCCTTTCGAAGAAGGATGTATTTGCCGTTTTGCCGACCGGATACTGATATGGTCGTAGCGCTGGCCTATTGCATGCCTAGGCAGTTTGAAAGACAATTCTCTGCCCGCCCCTTGGATTAAACGAGGTGAATGGTTCGATTCCAGACTATACATTTCAATGATAGGATGGCCCGCCAGGCTACATTTCACCGTGATATTCGCGCCACTAGTCGGTCACATGACTATTGGATCTGAAGGCTACTGTTATGCTCCATTCGTGGTCTTAGAGTGCCATCTAGTGGCTAATGTTTATAAAGACACGGTGCAACTCCAGATTTCTATTGCATTGGTTTCTGTTGATTCCCATTGCTGTTCAGCATTTTGGTTGTTTGCACAGCAATTATTTATTGCATAGCAATTATGTATATTGCAGAGTGAATATTGTTTAGTGCTCATTCGTCTGTATATTGTGTGCATACATATGTATATATTTATGTATATTTATGTATGTTATATTCTATATGTACCATTTATATTTAATTACAGTATCCTCCACAGTACTCCAGCTTGCCTCGGCTAGATCTAGGCAGCCCTGTAGGTAGTCACTGGTCAACCCCAGTTCACAGTCCACCGCGGAACACTACATCAGGTGTCAGAGAGCCCCACCAGCAGTCAGAACCCCTGTTGGGTCTCTCGTCACAGCAGCCTAACCTCATGCCAGCCCAGACTGGAGAACAACATTGACAAGGTCAATCCACTTATACCCTGCCAGCCCTTACTTCCAAGCCACGGGTAGTTATGGATCATGATGCACCTGCTCACCGCACCTCTCTGCCTTCACTCCATCCTGTTCAGGATACTTCTCTGCATGCACGGTCTGTGCCACAGTCTGCCCTACATCAGGCTCCGCTTGCCCAGACCGATATGCTTCGACCTCATCTCCAGCCTCCTAATCCTCATCCTCAGCATCTGCAGTATCCCTTTCCTCCACCACTACAGTACCAGCCTTACCAGCCTCCCTCTGCCTATCCTCCTTATCCAGCCAGCTATTATTCACCATATGCACAGCCTCCACCAGGGCAACCACTGTCAATGCAGCCAGCTGCGCTTTATGCATCAGCCATGCCACCGGCAGGTCCTGCAGTCCCAGGCATCCTGGAAATGGCCATCGCTTCTTCATATGGCATTCCGAAGCCTAAACTGACTCCATTCAGTACTGGTAAGGAGAGTGACTTCATAATGCTGAAGAAAGGACTGGACAGTGTGCTTGGCCCACATAAGCATTTATCAGAGGATTATAAGTACCAGGTGCTGTTAGACCTCCTCAAACTGCCAAATGCCTATCAGGTGGCGAAGAGGTATGTGAATGATCCAACCCCATACACTAGCGCCATGCAAGCCCTGGAACAGCGTTATGGCCAGCCACGCCAGCTTGTTCAAGGAGAGCTGAAGGCCATTCTCAACTCTCCTCCTATCAAGCCAGGTGATGCTCAAGCTTTTGAGGATTTCTCATCTGCTGTTAGTACCTTAGTGGGCCTGTTAGGCACTATGGATGGTCCCTCCCGAGCTGAGCTGAGATGTGGATCCCACGTAGACACTCTGCTTAGTAAGCTGCCTGCCAACTACAGAGACCGCTTCGCTGAGTACTGCATATCCCAAGGGATTATCTGCAGTGGCACTGATAGTACATATACACTTCCTGACTTTGCTGTGTGGTTGGAGAGAAAGGCACAAGCCATACAGATAGCGAGGAGAGCTACTGATGCATCCAGGGTGGAACCTGCACAGATAGAGCGTAAGGACAAGGCAACAAGGTCCCAGAAGTCTAAGTCTGCCAGTGTCTACATCACCAACCGACCAGAGACTTCTGAGTCCCCTCATAGCCCTGACACATCTATAGCCAATTCCAAGCCAGGTCAGTCCTCTTCAAAGAAGCGAGAGCGCTTTAAGCCATACTGCCCCTTACTGTTCTAACCAGGAACATTACCTCAGTGCCTGTGCTGAGTTTGCTAAGCTTAACACATCTGAGAAGGCTAACTGGTTAAAGGAGAAGGGCAAATGCTGGAGATGTGGCCGTGGACACAAACCAGAGATGTGTACCCTAAAGAAGCCATGCTCCACCTGTAATGAGCAACACCTCATTGTCCTACATGAGGTTGCACTAAAAGCAAATCAGAGCATCCTCACCGTTAGTACCTCCTCCAGCATGGTGTATGTGGGCCAGGCTAGCCACTCCAGTCGTGTCCTGCCGGCAAGACCCTGGATACACACGCTGTGAACAAACCATCATCCTTCCTGCTGCTGCCAAACATCTTGGTCTCTACAAGGAGGATGAAGTATTGCCCTTGAGGACCATCAGACAGGATGTTGTGAAGCTGAAAGGTGCTTGTGTATCGTTTGAGGTGTCGCCTCAAGCCAACACACGGGTGAAATACCACATCCATCATGCTTTCACTGCAGCTGAGCTGAGTCTTGCAGATCAGTCATGTCCAGTGGAGTCCTTAAAGAAGAGGTATGACCATCTGAGTGGAGTACCAATACATGGATTCAATAGAGTACAGCCCATGCTCCTCATTGGCTCCGACCATCCCCATCTAATCACTCCAGTATGCCCTGTGCGGACGGGACCTCCAGGTGGCCCTGTGGCCATATCCACACTGTTAGGGTGGGCTATACAGGGACCTACCAACTTCCTCCAGAACCCCACCAGAGAGGCCTCCTGCCTGCACACAGCATTCCTGTCTCCTGCTCAAGACCTTTATCAGCACGTTGAAAGGCTGTGGCAAATTGATACGCTGCCATACAGATCTGAAAAGGAGGCTATGCGTTCCAAGCAGGACCAGGTAGCCATCAACACACTGGAGAAACAAACCATTTGGGTCACAGTAGATGGAGTTGCCCGCTACGCTACACCTCTACTACGCAAAGCAGCAGCACCCAGGTTACATGCTCCTCCAGCTGCAGTGATGCCCCTCTTAAGAGCTACTGAGCGGTGCTTGGCCAGCAGCCCAGATCTAGCCAGGGTCTACAATGAGGAAATACACAAGCTGGTAAATGCTGGGTACGTTGTGAAGATCAGTAGTGACGAGGCAAACCAATCTAACGAATCGTGGTACATTCCTCACCACATTGTTCACCACAATGGAAAGGCCAGGGTGGTATTTAACTGTTCATTCTAATATCAGCAACTTGCCCTCAACGACATCCTGCTTCCTGGGCCTAACCTCGGTTCACCACCACTGGGCGTGCTCCTCAGGTTCAGAGAGTATCCAGTCGCCATAAGTGGGGACATCCGTGGGATGTTCCATCAGATCAGGCTCCTTCCTGAGAATCAACCACTGCTCCGCTTCCTCTGGCGTGATATGGAGAGAGAACGTAACCCTGATATCTACGAATGGCGTGTCTAACCCTTTGGCACTGTCTGCAGTCCATGCTGTGCTATATACGCACTGCAACGTCACGCCAAGGACAACAGCTCTGGCAACCAAGAGGTACTGGACTCCGTCATCAATGCCTTTTATGTAGATAACTGCCTGCAGTCTCTTCGTTCCCCATCACAGGCAAAACAGCTTATTGACAAGATGAGAGTCCTGCTCGCTGCTGGTGGATTCGATATGAGACAATGGGCAAGCAATCAACCAGAGGTCATCGCTCATCTCCCCCCAGAGGCAAGGTCAGAGGGTTGCGAGCTGTGGCTGACCGCAGACAGAGCGGACCCCCAGGAGTCGACACTAGGTCTCCGGTGGCACTGCCCATCTGACACCCTCGGTTACAAGCACCGCCAAGCCGTAGCCACTGAGCCCACATTGAGAAATGTATACAGAGTATTGCCATCTCAATATGACCCACTCGGATACATTATCCCCTACACCATGCGGGCTAAAGTTCTGATCCAGGCTCTTTGGTGGAATGAGCAAGGCTAGGATGAGCCCATCACAGGTGAACTCCTCTCTGTATGGCAAGCATGGGAGAGCGAGCTATCTCATCTCCATCACATTAACATGCCTCGGTGCTACATGCCAGTCAGCATTGATCCTGATCACTCTTCTGTGGACTTGCATGTTTTCTGTGACGCCTCGGAGAAGGCGTATGGATCTGTAGCTTACTTGCGTGCTGAAGGGAATGAAGGACAGGTGCACGTGTCATTCGTTATGTCCTCGTGTTGCTCCACGGAGACAGCTCTCCATGCCTCGCTTAGAGCTCAGTGCTGCACTGACTGGAGCTCAGCTAGCCAAACTGCTACATACTGAGCTCACCATACCTATAAGGCAGACTACTATGTGGTCAGACTCTACGACTGTACTCAGCTGGATCCAGTCTGACTCGTCTCAATATAAGGTGTTTGTTGGGACGCGAATAGGCGAAATACAGGATCTAACAGATACTAATAGCTGGAGGTATGTTCCCTCTGAGCAAAACCCGGCAGATGACATCACACGGGGAAAGTCACTACACCAGCTGACTCAACCTACCCGCTGGAAGAATGGACCTGATTTCCTGTATGATCACCCTGCTCAATGGCCAGCTACCCACACCATAAAAATTACAAGATGCTCAGGAAATATACATTCTGCGGTCAGCTCACTGTCTTCGATGCATCTGCTCCTGACCCAGCACAGTACAACAACTGGTCTGACCTACTGCAGGCTACTCACCAGTCCCTTCATGGGGCGGCAGCGCTTCCTATGTCTGCTTCCGACCGACTAGATACAGAGGTAGTCCTTCTCAGGCGAGCACAGAGAGAAAGCTTCCCAGAGGAAATCAACGCCCTGCAGCATTCTCCCCCTGTCCGGCCTACCAGTCGTCTCAGTCCACTCTCACCAGAGTATGACCAGACTCTGGGCCTTATCCGAGTTGGGGGTCGTCTCCGTAAAGCTGAGGATCTGCCTGAGGACACTGTTCATCCTATTGTTCTTGCGCCTGATCGCCCCATTACACAGCTGTTGGTGCAAGATTATGATGATCGCTTACTCCATGCAGGCCCTGAGCGAGTCTTCGCAGAGATCAGAAGGACCTATTGGATCCTCAGAGGCCGCCAAGCCATCAAGAAACACCAGCGGCAGTGCGTGCAGTGTCGCAAGTGGCGCAGTAAGCCAGTGATCCCTAAAATGGCAGACCTCCCAGCGGCTCGACTCCGACTCAACAAGCCCCCATTCTGGTCGACTGGTGTGGACTGTTTCGGTCCATATACGGTCAAGATAGGACGGCGACAGGAGAAACGATGGGGCATTGTGTTCAAGTGTCTCACTACTAGGTGTGTTCATCTTGACCTACTGCCTAGTATGGATACAGATTCATTTCTCTTGTCTCTCTGCCACTTCATCGCTCGAAGAGGGAAACCCTTCGAGATCTTATGCGATAGAGGCACTAACTTCCGTTGTGGAGACCACGAGCTTCACGAGGCATTTGAGGCACTCGAACCATCGCTTCGGGAACAGCTAGCAACACAGTGCATCACTTTCAGATTTAACCAACCTCTGGCTCCACACTTCGGTGGAATGTGGGAGAGGGAAATTAAATCTGTAAAGGCATCTCTCCAAACAATCCTCAAGGACCAGGCCATCCCTGAGGAGGTCCTGCTGACTGTCCTCATCGAAATTGAGGGAATCCTCAATTCCAAGCCGCTAGGCTATGCATCATCGGATCTTGCTGATCCTGATCCCGTGACCCCCAACCTTCTGCTCATGGGGTGGCGGGATGCTTCGCTGCCTCAAGCTGTGTACGGTTCCAGTGACCTGCTAGGACGCCGCCGCTGGAGACACAGTCATGTACCCGCTGACCATTTCTGGGGTCAGTTCACCCGCAATTACCTTCCTGGTCTCCAACCACGCCAGAAGTGGCGTAACTCGACGTCAGACCTAGCCGTGGATGCGGTCGTCATGGTGATCGACCCACAGCTCCCGAGGGCGCTATGGCCGGTTGGACGCATCACCAGGATCATCCACAGCGACGATGGCAAGGTCCGCACTGCAGAGATCGACATCAAGGGCAAACTCTACACACGTCCTGTCGCCAAACTGATAGAGCTCCCAAGGATGCCTGACGACGGAGATACCAGCGCTCCCTAGCCCAGCAGCGACCTTTCTGTTACTGCGCATTCGTCCCACGAATCCGGGGGCGGCTGTGGAAATGGTTGTTGCATCTTGCATGTTACATTTAGATGCGCGCTCAATTGCGCATCCAACGTCCAAACGTAGCACTCAAATGTGGCGACAGCACAAAAGTTGAAAAAAACTTTTACAATGGCGGTGATAGCCTACAGTAAATGTGAATCGCGGACAATAACCAAAGAAAGACATTTCCACCTCCATTCACCAAATAAAGTCTGTGTTTCTACATGTTAACACAAAACGTAATTTCTGTCAGAAACCAGCCTACAATGCATCGGGTAACTTGAGGTGAGTCAGACAGAAGAGGGACCTGACTTAGGCTAGCCTACTATCTTGAATCCCATCCCTTTCAAACTACCTTAAAATTGTGTGATTAGCTGCCAGAATAATAAAATCAAAATACAAAATATGATTGGGCTATAGGTCCAAACCTATGAGTAAGCATTCAGTGTAATATAGAGGTTATCAAAGATACTCTAGTTTGTATTTTCTTTTAAAATATACATTTTGGACAAATGGAGTCATACCACAGGTCTATATCCAGGGATGGATTATTGAATGGACCTACTGGGCCCAAGAGCTCAGGGGGCCCTGAAGCCTAAGACTGTGTGAAGTTGCTTCTCTGCCCCTCTCTTCTATTTCCACAAAACTCACAAGTCATCATAATTATAAAGGGTCATTTCTTTTAAGTCTTCCGGGGAAGTATGCCCCCGGGTGCCCCTATCTTAACTTTTTTTTGCATCTATGCCCAGAGGTTCATAATCCATCCGTGCCTATGTCCCTCAAAAGTTTGGTATATCCTAATTGACTGACTTAACTAATGACTTGTTTGTGATTTTAATAATATTTTTGCATGGCAGGAAATGTGAATTGAAATTCTGTTATTGAAATTCACACCGCACCACAGATTTGGTCCCCCCCAATGTTGACATCATGGCTACGGCCTTGCTCTCAGACATAGAGGATTACGAAAATCGTTGCTAGATTTTGCCACCTTTGGTGATACCAACTTCTGCTCTGGCCCATGGACTACTAAGTCAAGTCTCAAATCATGAATAGCAAGTCAAAGTCAAGTCAAGTCTTTTATACATGTTGATCAAGCAAGTCTCAAGTCCTAAAAAATGTGACTCGAGTCTGACTCGAGTCAAGTCATGTGACTCGAGTCCCCCATGTCTGGTCATTGTGTATGGATAAGACAGTCAAATTACTTAGTCATGTTGTCAATATAACAGTGTACTCTGGAGGGATGTTCTGATGTAAACTATAGCTAAAGTTTTGATGACAGTTATTGTAAATTGTAGGTTACAACTTAGTGTATGTGGGAGTTTGATTCACATTTACACTTTTACTGTTTGTACTGTATTTGTTGACAGACCGTGTCATTACGATACAGAAATGAAAAGACAGCACTGCATAACACAAAGAAAAAAAACAGAAAACAAAAGTAGAAATGTGAACATAGGACAATCTCCTTAGAGAAAACTGTACATGCAACTGTAGGAATTACAGTGCAGTCTTCCTACACCTCCTGATGTTCCTGTCTGTTGGGCCACAAATTCTAATGAACTAAAGCCTAAATGTTGTGAGACCATTCAACAGAGACCCATTATAATACATTTTGATCAACATGACATAAGCAATTGATGCAAAAGACCAGAGAATTGTACATAATCATTTGCATGGATGTACCAAAGCATTTGCAACTTCAAAGAAATGAGAAACTGCTTTTCTGATGTGCACAAGTGACACAATGATGTGAAGATTGAACAGGTAGTTTTGAGAATTTCAATTCTGATCTGAGAAATGTACCAAAGCGACTGAGAAAAGCTGTAAATTAAGGGTAAGCTTAATCAAATCTTCGGGGAAAGGCTATTTATTCTTCTAGATTATTTTATTTGAATCCTGAATTTCCCCTTGGGGATCAATAAAGTATCTATCTATCTATCTATTTATTTGTCTTTTTGGATAGTTTTATTTATTTTTTCTGGATTGTTCATGTTTTCCTTTCATCTGCGATAATTCTTTTTTTAGTCCTACTCTTCTTCTCCATCTTCTTGAGGTGCAGATGCGTGCGTGCGTGCGTGCGTGCGTGCGTCGACATGCATGGGAGTAGGTGTGTATTGATTAGAGATGTGGACAGATGATTAAACATGTAAATGAGCAAGAGATACTGCTGCTAGATAAGATTATTATGGTATTATGTTCAGAGTCTAACCCAAAGATAAGGCTTTCAAGAAGAGACCATGACGGTGATCAACTCTGTGTGTGCGTGTGTGTATGTGTGTGTGTTTGTGTGTGTGTGTGTGTGTGTGTGTAGTGGGGGTTACTCGATAGGGGAATAACTCAGATGGCAAGAGCCCAGGTCCAAAACCCTACCTTAGAGTCCAAAAATACTTTGGTCAGAATTCCAAAGTGTTTTTGGAATACACAACATCATGAGATAGGTACAGTTATCTTTGATAGGCTCACATATCAGAAACAAATTAATTATTTACTGCCATTGACATCAAGACCCTCAACATGTTTACATGGCAAGAGGACTGTTTGACCTTTTGTCAGAGTTAACTCACTCCGTGTCAGATTAGCTCTCCTTCCATCACTAGCAAAACATCCCCTGGCTTTCCAAATCAATACTTGTTTATGGCGCTTAATAAATTATTTCCCATAAAAGCTCCTCGGGCTAACGCATTGAGACCCCATATCCGCAGATGAACATAATGGTCCTAGTGTGTGTAATGCACTTAGAGTGAGGTTACCACAGTGCAGAATGACTGTGAATGCCTAATCACTCCACCAGTGGCTATGCTAGAGTTAACCTCTGGACTCACTGATTGAACAACAAAGCCATAGACATACAGAGAATGGGCATATCAGCAGAGCGAAAGCAGCCCAGAGACAAGGAGCAGGGAGTCGCACACAAGAGAAAGACGGGCGAACAGGGCAGGGGACAGCTGTACTGTAGGCTACTGCAAGAGGGGAACAGGAAGTTAGTATAGAGACCTGGAGTTTCCGTGAAATGGCTTCTTAGTAATACTAAGAGAAGTGGCACAACCGCGGCTGCCATCTAGAAGTGGTGCTCATAAAGAAAGCAGAAGCAGGAAGACCATGAGCAGCTAGAAAGAAAGAGAGGGAGAGAGAGGGGAAGCTTTTAGGGTAGGAGAGTGAAAGAGAGAGAATGGCATACAAACAACGAGAGACCATGAGACGATAGAGCCGGGAAGGAGAGACTGAAGGCTTGTTTTGGTGGAAGAGAGGAGCCCCCCTGGATGAGGAAGAGGCAGATGAAGTTGATCAGCATGGGAGTGAAGGGCAGGGCAGCGGTGGCCGTCGTGTTCATCCTCCTCCTCCTCGGCTCCCTCTGGCTGCGTGAGTACAGCACACTCACCACATGTTCGCACAAGACTCCTCGGGAACAGCTCCATTTACAAATCCAGGGAATCTCATTCTGATTCAATCTGATTTACACTGATCTGCTATAGTGATTGTGTATACCCACATATACATTTCACATATACACAGGAGAGATGTCAAATTCCTAGTGCTACAAAATATGCTACAGTGTACACAGTGCTAAATTCCTAGGGTTACTTACATAGTATAATCTGATTAATTCAGACATGGAAAGTATTCACACATACTATATGTGAATGGAATGTCAGGTAAATGACTGAAGTCTGAAAAGGACAGTTGACATGTAGAAATAATAGTGAATGTTATATTCAGTTTTTCTGAAAGAAAATGTTAAGGCTATTATATATTCCAATGTTGGTTATCTGTAAGTTTTCATGACAACAGTAATGTTGAGTTTTAATGTTACCTTGAGTTCAATAGAAATGGCTGTTATTGTATATAATAATGTTGTAATTGTTGTCTGTACTGATGGAGTATGAATCTCCTATTTTAAAATGCAAAACAATAAGACTAGATAAAAACAGAACAGAAAGCCAGACAACCAAAACCACAGCCTTCATATCCTTCCTAGAATATGCATCACTAGTTTCCCTCCAAACTCATTCATGTTTATACAATCACACAAAAACTGTCAAAAACATCTGTTCATGAGATGTTACAGACGCCACAAGATATCTTCAACTTGTATACAGAACATTCATTTTGAATTGAAACCAAAATACGTCATGGCTATTTTGTACTTGTCAATACAGTTCAAATAAATTGATGTAAATATTATATATATCATAAATAAATAATGAATACATACCTGTAGATAACAAAATGAATATATTGTGTTCCTTCCTCACGCACTTCATGTCTCTATTAGCCTTTCACGTTCTATCCTATCATGTTCTGATCACCTATCTCTTGTTATCTCCCACAGATGGAAACTTGGAGAGCCCCTGGGAGTCCTGCATGAAGTCCTACAATCAAAACGATAAGGTGAGGCCTGAACAAGCACATGCTCTGTCTCCACCAGCTGTTTTAATCTGCATGAACATGAATGTGCATGAACCGTCGTTTAGCCAAGAACGCCCCTCTCGGCTCATCCTCGGATAGGGCTCTTTGTTGAATACCATCATTTTCCGACTAACCATTGATTTAGCAAACTTTCTTCAGCTATGAGGTTAATACACAGGGGCGGGCTATACATGAGAATGCATTTCATTTCTTCATTCTTTTTTCTGATTAAAGCACAATCTGATTCTGATTGATTTGGCTCTTGGGCACTGCAGTTTTGCAATGGTTTTGTTTTTTAATTGGCATAAAACACTATCCTGCTGTTTATACACATTGCGGGAAATGACTGTTTCATTCTCTATGCAATTCCTCTTTCCTATCATACACAGGTGGTGTTCCACAGGAATGGGAGCATAGAGTCTGATACACTGGAGCTGTGCCCCGGCCAGACGTTCCAAATCTCCCTGCTGTATGCTCACCTGCGGGCAGCACCCGTGGGCACGGATGACGTGCTCCTGGAGCCCTATCTCTCCAGCTGGGAGGAACTCATCAAGTGAGTACAGTGGATAAAGCAGGGGAGGGATGACGCAATCGAGATGGTCTACAGTAACTTTCCACGATGTCACCCTCTAACCCCGATCATTTTTTTGTTCCCAGAACATTAAATGAAACATTAAACCTTTTTATGTTTTGACGAAAGTAACAATAATATTGATATATATCCAGCAGCATTTACCTGTATTTTTTACCAGTTAAGATGCATATTTTAGACAGACTTTGAACTTTGGTTAGGTAAGTTACCAAATCACATTTCTGAGACTTGCTATACTACTATTATTATTATTATTATTATTATTATTATTATTATTAAGTATGTGTAAACTGAGCTACATGTAAACCACTTTGATATAGTTTAGCTGGATGCAGTATGGGTTTGCATGCAGAATAGCGAAATCAACCAATCCAATCCTAAAATGTCTGAGAGAGTAATATCCCTGCCATCTTTCTTCCCTTTAGGTTCTTGGTAGCTATGGGCCCTTTGGTTGGAGCAATTTCCAATGAAATTGAGACAAAAACCTCCATCATCCGTGAGTTGGCAAAGCAGGAAGCAGAGAGAATGAGAACTAATGGGCAAAGTGGTCTGAGGGCAGAGGGGGTAAACCCAGACGCACAGGCCCACATGGTGGTGTCCTCCATGGACCCTGACACTCTCGGGGCATACGACTCTGTCCAGTCCATGATCTCGGCGGAGCTGAGCCGCGGCTTGGTGGACTTCCAGGAGCAGACGGACTCGGGCTGCCGCACGCTGCTGCGGCTCCACCGCGCCCTCCTGTGGCTGCAGCTGTTCCTGCGGAAGCTGGGCCAGGGCCCCGAGCCGGCGTCGGGCCGCCTGCGCAGCCCGTCCGACCTCTGCCGCGAGGCCTACCAGCAAACCCTGGCCCGGCACCACGGCTGGTGGGTGCGCCAGATGGCCGACATAGCGTTCATCGCCCTGCCGGAAAGGAAATTTTTTTACCGGCTTATATGCGTCCAGAACCAGGAGGAGGCTACTGTGATCCTCAAAAAAGTGGTTTACGCCATCGACGTGATGTACAACCGCACCCAGAGGGCACTGGAGGAACACAGCATGCTGGACTTGCCATGAGTGGCGAGGAAGGTCAAAAGTCAAAAGGACTGTGTTTGCCGAATCAGGAGTTTTATTCTGTCATAGCGTGGGGGTAACCAGGGTCATTCAGTCTCCCTCACCTGTTCCCTCCCATGCCATGACATGGCAAATTACTATTTTATGAATAATTCAATTAAGAACCAATTTTTGAGAATCTCTGAGAGCATTGTGGACTCACTCATTGGTACTCAAAGTTGAAAGAAAAAAGCCTTACTGACTGGGGATAGGGTTGGGGTTATGGTTGGGTAACCCTAGGCCATAGATCTGGGCTCCATCTTTATACTTAAAAATTAAAAAATAAAAACAGACAATAGAAACTATTGAGACAGATCATTCCTAATGCACTGTTAAGTAATTGTTGTCTAGTGTAAATGTTTCATGTTTTCATCTAGTCGACAAGGCTTATTTTAGATGTTGCGAACATTATCATAATCTTGTAATTAGAGTAGAGCTGCTTCCTTCTGGCTACCATTCTGTAAAAACATGAATCCAATTAAAGCGTTTCACTGCCCACCACTAAAAGACTATACAGTATATTGCCCGCCCAAGGAGAAAAATAATTGACACCTGTTAATCATTTACCAGGTGAGGAGATCCCACAGCCATAAACTGGACCTCATTACAGCAGGTCAATTACTGATGATGATGCTTTATGGTCAAAGGTCAGTGAATGGCTATAGGTTACACATTATGTTAGGCAAGATAACCCAAGACACGCCTTCAGATACCTTCAAATACAACACCATACCAGAAAGATAAAGTTTCTGGTTAGTGTAAAGTTCAAAGTGCACTGTTACTGTTTCAAAACTACCTTATAAATGTTGACCTGAATGAGACAATTGACATATAAATGTCAAGAGGGTGTAGTCTGGCTGATGCTTTGATGTTTTATATGTTTGCAATTTATGCAATGTATCAAAAGTACCTTATAAATGTTGCCCTGAATGAGACATTTGACATTATACTGTAAATGTCAAGAGGGTGTAGTCTGGCTGGTGCTGGGATGTGTTATATTTTTGCAATTTATGCAACGGTACAACGTAGTTTGCTTCTAAGCCTAGTAATGTTGTCATTTTTTCAAATGTTCATTTTCAGAGGATGGTTTAAGCATCAACTATTTATTTAAGTGTTTTAACTATGCCCAGACCAAATAAACAAAGGCAGGCAAGAAGCTGCTGCCAACATATTGCAAATAGCACTGGCACTTTGTCTCTTGGAGCCCTTGAACACAAGTGCCTTCCCTGCAGGGTGACATTATAAGGGGACACAGTAGAGCGGGCCAAGGCTACTTATGAGGGATCATTCTCTGTCCTACAAGTACAACCAACTGTAAGTACTCTTGTCTGGCAAGCTGGGTAACGTTCCACTAGAGGGCGCACCGCACGCGATAGCAGCCCAGTAAATCACTAGAGCCTATTTTAAGGCAAGGTGGTGACGCTTGTGACATAAGAACACTGGTCCGAGAAAAGTGACATAAGAACGCTGGTCGGGGAATAGGGTTGAAAAATTCCGGGAATTTTCAAAGTTGGAAACTTTCCATGGGAATTAACGGGAATATACGGGAATTAATGGGAATAAACTGGGAACTTTTAATATGGCAAGTTAGTCTATAACAGGGAACTTAAATGTAGTGGACAAAACCCCATCTTGCAGCATAATATTAGTTAAAACAACCTGATTTAATGCAATTTCAGTCAAACTTCTACCCTGCACATACGTCAATCCCATGCACACAGCAATCAGCATAGGCTACTAGACATAAAGGATATCTATGGTGCGTTCATGTGCATGGGGAAAATAAATTCCCAGTGAAAATGTCATCTCATGTGTTCCCACAAATTGGTGTGAAACTGGGGGAAGTTTGCAAACAGAGTTGCCCAGTTATGGGCTTGTCATCACTTTTGTCCTCATTTAAATGGGTGTACGTCATTTTGCATAAACTGTCATGGGGCGATTAATCTGTCTAATTAAGCTTGACAATTTATATATAACTTACATAATCTATAAGGTTTGGTTGGGATGGTATGTTGTGTCATTGTATTTTTTTTTGTTTTACCATTTTCTGGGATTCTAACTGAACAAACTGATAGTCAGTCAATGTTCCAACCAATTGGATTTTGTTGTTGAGTGGCATGGTGTTGAGTGGCATGGTGTTGAGTGGCATGGTGTATTGAAAGTTTCCAATTTGGAATATTTCCAAAATTCCCCAGCTTAACTTCCCATGGAAAGTTTCCGGTAAGTTTCCGGAAATTTACCGGAAATGTTCCGCCCCTTTGCAACCCTATCGGGGAACAACTTGGTCACGGCTCCAGAAATGGACCCAGGTGCTGCAAATAGAGGATTAGAGATGGTGTGCTCAAGTGAGCACTGTTGGATGGGACTGGCACACTAAAAATGCTGTGCAAAGGAAACACTCAAACACTCACCAAGGCCAACCCCATAGTCTTCCAATCACCTATTTGCTCTTCTACATGTGTAAATGATGCTATATAGTATTACAATGAAAAACAACATAACACCAATCCCATTTCATTTGTGCATGTTTATTTTGATTTTCTGCATTAAGTATGATCATGTAGATATTGAGCTGAGCATGTGTGTGAGAGAGTGACCAAGATCGAGGGATAGGGAGAGAGAGAGAGTCCGGCTGCGTCCACTACATCGAGTGAGTTACACATGATAGGACTATTTTAAACTCACAAATACCCTAATACTCTCTAATCCCTCTACCCCCGTGTGCACACACTACACACATACTACACACACACACACACACACTACACACATACTACACACACACACACACACACTACACACATACTACACACACACACACTACACACATACTACACACACACACACACACACAGACACATACACATTCACACACCATCCATCTCCACTGAGTGAAGCTGGACAGAAACTTCAGCGGGGTGGGAGAAGAGGAGAAAGTCATTAGAAATCAGTGTGTAACTGAAGGTCAAAAGGAAAGCCCTAGCAGCGGTGAAAGTTCTGTTGAACTGGGTGAATGAATCCCACAAGCACTTTGCCAATGAGCTGTGAGGTAAGAATGTAGGAATGGCAGGGGCTTCAGCAGAGCTGGATCTTGGCCTCCACATGCTCCGTCTTA
Organism: Alosa sapidissima; assembly: GCF_018492685.1. NCBI lineage: Eukaryota > Metazoa > Chordata > Actinopteri > Clupeiformes > Clupeidae > Alosa > Alosa sapidissima. Next base: position 33,758,881 of record NC_055961.1, on the reverse strand, counting down.
GGCAGAACAATAATATACGGGTTTAGCTTCAGCATGTGACGGTAATGGGATTCATCTCTTTCTGAAATATGTAACTGATTTCCTGGTGGTGGGGGAGGTACGCTGCCAGCGAGGTGAAGAAGAAAGGAGAGCAAAAAATGTGAGGAATGGATTACTGAGCCCCAGATTATACTGACCCACCTGACAGTCTCTCTCTCTCTCTCTCTCTCTCTCTTTCCTCTCACCAATCCCCCTCTCTTACTGCAATCCTCCTTCCTAGAAAAGATGCTTCTGAGGAGTGCTATATTTGGGTCAAGGTTTCATTTGTTAGAACAGTATAGGCCGTCCTCCAGGGCAGGCATGGAGCCTGTGACCCCGGCGATGTGACGGAGCAGCAAGCGTCACACTTAATCAATTTATTTCTGCTCGGCCTGGCAAAGAGGTGTTTCCTCTTCTGCGCAGCAGACAGTCCAGCAGCGGTTATGTCACACCCTGTAATGCCCAGTGAGCCTCCTCATCTGTCTCAATAGCCTTCCCTATGGGATCCTGTCATTCACTTTAAAACAAGGAGAAGTGTAGAAAATGAAAAAAGACAATGAGTACCACCATATTCTGAAAGTATAACAATGCAAGTAACTATAACACTATATAACTACAGTGTAGTAACAGTTGTATAGTAATGCAATAATTCAATAGAACGGAATATAACATTCCACCTATTTGAGAAGATGATCTGCTCTGGAATAATTCACTAGAGAAATGTTGTGTAGGTTTAGCCTTTTCATTTTTATTGTATTCTCTGCAGCTCATACACATTAGATTTTGTAACAAGATACTTAAGAACTCAAATTAAGTTGACAGAATCTCCAGTCGATACATTCATTATAACCTATTATCATCCATTTGCAGAAGGTGGAAATATGTCCATTGCTGTCTTAGCTCAGTTTTGTTATACAGCGGTTCTTTAAAAAGGCTGGACTGGACCGTGCCACACCAGTTAGTTAATGCCCACACACCAAGTGTTACTACAACCCATTGAGCACTAACCATTAACCATAAACCACTAACCAAGCATAAGCAAAAGAAAAATAAATTAAACTAAAGATATTTCTGAGCTTTACGTATACTATGCCTTTCAACTCTCAAAACAGATTACAGACAAAAATCGGTGATCTCTAAAAATAGAAATGTCTGTCTTTTTACAATCCATGTGAGTGTAAAGTCTACATAGAAATGTCATACATTCATCTTATACTAGTCTTATGTCATCAAATATACATTCTTATACTGTATGTATTGGCTATGTGTACACAGTGTCAAACACATTTCTGTCTATTCTGTAGTTCAAAATGTTTAAAGGAGAATGGCCGTTACATACATGTAGGGCCCCGTTGTTTGAGATCACCGAGTACTGTCAGCACAGAGACCTACTGTATGTTAAAAATGGCCAGAGGTCCACTTTATACAGCCATTCTCAACATCATAACACAATGTTTATATACACAAAAATAATTGCATTTGAACCTCACATTGTCGTAAAAAACTAATATAATTGTTTGGAGATCACAGATGTGCTCTGTGCACTGTGCATCTAAACCCAGTGACTCTTGTGAGTTGTAAAGGGGGAGGAACACTGTTTCTCCACCAGGAGGCACTAACTCTGTGGGTGAAACCTTATCGGTTCAAAGCCATCTGTCCTTCACACGGGTACAGACATTTTAACATGTAGAAGCAATGGACTTGCTGCTCATTTACCCTCTTACTCAGTCATTACTGTTCATGTTTTAAAGGCTTATATTTGTCACAATGAGAGCGATAAATGCTGGTTATTTCATGCAAAGTATTTTTGGTTAAAGGGGGAGGCAAGTTTGTCCTTCACATGCATATAAAGCAAAGGCGAAGTTTGCATCTGTATGTCTGCGCAGCACCAAGAACTAATGATACATTGTGCTGTATTTTAGACCAGCTTTGTTTGAAAAGAAAGCCCTTACATTCCTGGAAAAGGACATGGCATCATGATTGGGAATACCGCTTGAGAGAGATGAGATGAGAGAGGCGGCATAGAATTGGAGTGTCAGAAAACATTTATTGCCTGGGTAAAAGTTTGCCGATGTTGACATTTTGTGTTTTGTGTAAGAAAATAAAGACAAGAGAGAGGTAAAGAACAGACAGAAATAATAGAAGGTGAAAAGAGAAGCAGGGACGACGGAGGGCGGAGGAATAAAATAGAATACCTGTTTGGGATTATCCAATCAGATTAAGAGATTATGCCGTTGAATAGAGAGTGGTGGAATGAAGGAAGTGTGCTCACCTTGGATGTTCTACAGCCTGTAGAATGTCTTAACTTTAGCGTGTGCGTCTATTGGCCACACTGACCACTGCTCTGGCCAATTTAAATAAAGGCCTAAAAAGAGAGATACACTTTGAAAAGCTTTACAAGAAAGCAGCAGGTAGAAGTCAAGGACTGCGACGTCATGTTACGAAACCTGCTCTGGGTGGTGTAAGGTGAGCAGTGTGTGTGGACCTCGCACAGATACATTGATGTTTGGTGAATATGCATGAGCCTGGCTCGACAGTGAACTGCAGGCACATCACATTTGGCGCGTTCCCGAGATCAAAGCCAAGCAAAGCGGGCTGTCTTTGTGCTGACTTACTACTTGGTGAAATGGAAGTGTATTTTTAGCATAGTGTTGCTAAGGCCCATGTGCTGGACTGAAACAGAATGATTCCAAAGTCAATTCTGGCTAAGTCAGACCAGCGTAATCGCAAGTGAGGACAATTACACATGCAGGAGAGCACCTAGGGTTTTTAAACATTACCCATTATGGGAGTTTGTGGAACTTTAATGTTTTTGTATGTGCATTTGTAAACAAAATGCTTCTTTGAGTAATTGCGTAATTGCTCAAAACTCAGTTACTTGAAGTTTTTGTAATAACACAAACAAGGAATATAAGCCATGATGTTTAGTTGATTTTATTGACTGATGTGCTGGAGAAGGGGCTACAGGTTTGAAAAGGCCTTTTCCACTGAGGCCTGTTGCCCAGTGCTTGAACGAGTGAGTACAGCTAGTTCTCCATCTATCAGTGTCACCTAAATGGCCTTCGTAAAATTTGAGTTTAGAGTTAGGTATGTACATGAATGCATGACAGAAACAGAGATTTCAACATAAATGTAACAACCAAAGAAAAGAAAAATAACACACACACACACACTTGCACGCACTCTTGCACCCGCACATGCATACTCACACTCTCTCTCTCTCTTTCTCTCTCTCTCTCTAACACACACACACACTTACACATGCAATCTCGACATTTTGTCTTTCCAGTGACTGTCTCAAGCTTTCCAATGATGTCTGTTCACAACACACAACCACAGTGCAAATCAATACAAAATTAAAACAGCATCTACTTCTCACTTGTAGAATAGATGCAATTAGTACAAGCAAAAAGAGGGGAAAAAAGACTAAACAAAATCAAACAAACAAAAAAAACTATTTATACATGTCATATAAACAAACGTCCACATGTCCCATATGGTGAAGCTGTATCTCTTATGTTTGGAATGGTTGAGTGTACAGGATGACTTCCCGATATATAAAATACATTTTGTTTTCTTCATGATGGACAACACACAGCTACAGTTAGGGTGGGATAAGCACCATCATCAGCACACTCAACTCCAAGGGTCGTGAACTCAGCACTCTATTATAGTATGGATGGCATCCTATCTCTTGGGTTGCATTAATGAGTTAATGAGGGGATGAGTGTGTGCATGTATGTGAGTGTGTCTGTGTGTGTATGTGTGTGCTTGTATGTGAATGTGTGCGCATTTATAGAGTGTGTGTGTGTGTGTGTGTGTGTGTGTGTGTGTGTGTGTGTGTGTGTGTGTGTGTGTGTGTGTGTGAGAGAGAGGGGGAATGAGAGCAGCAGAGGGCTGATGGGGGTGTGAATATGATGCCCCGTTGCTGTGTTGTCCAGTTACTCTTGGTGAAATCAATGAGCCTCATGGATAATGCACACGTTTAGAAGAATTGAAATGAGTCACCCTGCGATGCACCTGAAAATTACGTTGTCAGTGTGTTTTACCCCTGCAGCAAAAACAGTCACTACATTTTGAATGTTTTGAAATATCTGTGCAATAATTTATTATTTATTTTGCTCAGTAATGCACTTTTTCTGTATTTTGTAGAGGTACAGAAGCATCTCATAAATGGCTTGAGTTGGAATGAGACACTCTTCGCAAAGCTGTATCACTTCACAAAATCATACAGCTGTTTTGTCCTATATTTTCCTCAACTTGGTCATGCAATATAAATAGACTCCATATTGGTATACTGAAAATAGCAAAAATGTTTCCCCAAAGCCATCACACAGAAACAAAACTCAGTACTGGCACCTATATCTCCTCTCCACATAACACAGCTATGGTCAGGAGCTGGATGAGACTGGTGGAAACGTCCAAGCTCAGAAAATGGGAAAGGTGTTAATGTAATCTCCAATTCAGTACAGTTTGCCAATTGGAATGCTTGAATAGAATGGCATTTTGCGTGTTTGGCTCGGTAGCTGGCCACGGTCCTTGAGATGCTTCTATCTGACGTCATCAAGAAGATTGGGAGGAAGTGTTGGATGCTTGCAACACCAGGAAGTATCACGCACAGGACAGGTAAGTGGATTTAGAACGAGTGAGAGCCGTCTATCACCCCTGTAGGCTCCTCCTGAACCTTGTTTCAAAAGACATGATTAGGTGCCAATACTGGTTTGGGACTTTGCATGGGGATGGATGGATGTAGTCTGTGTGGGTTGTGATGTGCGGTGCTGTGCTGCGCTGCTTACTGTGAGATGTTAGGGGACTGTGTGGGCTAGTAAATGACCCGGCTTTGCCTTTAGTTTCTGGTGTTCACCCTTAGCCTGAATATCACTTTGCCAGCAAACTTATCCTTCTCGTCCCCCTTAATTTGGAAGCCTCCAGCGGTGATCTTGCACTCGACGTTGATGTCGGTGTTGGTGGTGACGTTGAGGAACTTAATGGCCACCAGAGGCTGGGAGTAGTTTACCTGTGAGAGTGTGGAGAATTTAGATCAGGTCTGGCAATTCCAACATTCAGAGGCTCAAAAGGTAACAATGACCTTTAGTGCAGTTCAATGTGCATTTTAAGGATTGTGTGGTCTATTTAGACATAGAACAATGGACTGAGAGATTGAGTACTCTGGCATGACAAAAGAGGAGCAGTGATCTCTGTACCTGTGCTTTCTTGCCATAGTAGGGGTAATACATGAGGTTGTATGTGCCATTGGGAGGGAAGAACATCACCTGGCCCATCTTATCTTCTTCACCTTCCTCGGCCTGAGGTAAACACAATAGGTTGGAGGATTAGACACCAGCAGATATCATGCTGGAAACTGACACCAAACAGAAACTCATCAGAGGGTAGGGTGAACTGAACTCCGCTGGTCTTAACTGTGACTCAATCTAGTGTAAGAAATGAATCCTGCCGAATTGTATGAGTGATATCATTTCTCCAACCAAGATAAAGTTCTAAAGTTTGGTCCCAGGTGTGGTTTGAAACACCAACGATCGTAGAAGGGTTTTTGGGTGTAAACCATTGAAAACCATCCCAGCCAAAGGTATGAGGTTAACTCAATTATCATATAGATAGGACAAAAGGCTCTCTGGGTAGAAGCCAGATTAATTTGCACTGAGACCAGCATATAATGAGTTGGTAACTTTGGTAGTTCACGCAGACCGGACAAAGTAGTTCATCCAGATAGGACGAAGGAGAGAGAACTCCAGAGAATATGCCGAGGGCAGGCATAGGTTGAACCTTTGTGAACTTTGTTAACCTTTCTACCATTTTGCACTGGAATAAACCACTTTGTACTGTATCAATCAAAAATGTCCTATTTTTTCTTACACTAGTGAATATGTCAAGTGTGTATTACATCACACTTTTCACTGAGGTGTGGACATAACTGTAAAGTAGATGCTACATAGGTATGGATGCTACACTATGGATGCTACATAGGTTTGGATGCTTTAAAGGTATGGATGCTATATAGGTATGGATGCTTCAAAGGTATAGATACTACATAGGTATGGATGCAACATAGGTATGGAGGCTTTAAAGGTATGGATGCTTTAAAGGTATGGATGCTACATAGGTATGGATGCTTCAAAGGTATGGTACATACACAAGCACTAGTCAAGCATTAATGTCATTGCTACAACTTTATTACTAATTTCCAGCCTTATAAACACTTGAGAGTTGTCCTTACTTCTTCTTCTGTAACAACTTTGTATCTCTAAAGAGCAAGGAGGGAAACAGACAGTGACAGTTTAGAGACAAGAAGAGTGATGCCAAGATATCATGTGACATGATATTTGGTCAATGGCCCATAGTCAGACTTTAACGGTACCACAACATGGTTATGTTAAGATTGGAAAAAGTAGAGAGGTAAACAGACAGGAAGACAGGAAAAACATAATACTGTTTTCTAAGAATTGACTATTGATCTTTTTGTGGAAATAAGGGAACAGTTCTCACACACACACACACACACACACACACACACACACACATGTTTTACGTATTATTCACCCATATCCTGTACACCATACAACATTACTGTGTATTTTAGTGAATTCTGACATTATTGTGTTACAATGCCTCCACCTCCACACATAGCCAGTTGACACAAACTGCTGGCCACCACGGTTGGGCCATGTAAGTTTAATCTGAAATGGATCCCTGTTTCCACTTTAATCCATTCAGCGACTGGGGATGTGATAGGAGAGGAGCTGGGAGACAGACAAGCGCTCACCCTGGGCGCACAGGTGACAAATGGAGCCTCGCCGTCCTTTCCACCTGGCAACATCCCAACCACCTGGACGACAGAAGGAGGGAGAAAGAAAGAATACATGAAAGAGGGAAAGTATGAGAATGGAATGACAGAAAAAATAAAAGATAGAGGTAGAAAGAAAGATGTTAGATGGAGAGATAAGGGTGAGAGAGAGAGAGAATGAGAGAGAGAAAGAGAGAGAGAAAGAGACGGGTCAAGTTCACTCGCTTTCAGACACAAAACTGACACTCATTAATAATGGACTGTGGTGAGTGTGGTGCCTCACTGCCTCCCAGGTAGTTTTGGGTTCCCTAACCTCAAGAGCCAGCATAAAAAACAGGCCTCGTGTAAACACCCTATCACTTCAGCTATTCTCTTCAGATCCACTACATTTCTTTGGGAGTGTGTTTTGCCATCACGTGAAATAGTACAGTGAAAGTTGACATTGATGAAAAATGCTTAATGCCTTGGGTGCACTGCCATATCCAAAGAGCATCCTACGATATTGAAAGCAGATCACATACAACTCTTCATCTCAGGCACATTTCCCCTGTCCTATTCTCTTCCGTCCTCATGACCTACCACTATCTCTCATCCCTTATTCTGCAAATTCATACCCGATTGAGTTTGATGATGACGCAGGGTTGTCCATCACCGAAACCATAGGAGCGGTCAGTCAAGCCGGAGCACTCTCCCAGAATGGAGCGATTGAACTGGCAGGAGCGTTTGGGGTAGTTCCTCACACTGCCGCTGTCCGACTGGAAGAAGTACTTGTCAGGCGTGCACTCGTAGTTCTTCTTGGCCTGCTCAGTGTCATTGTAGGCTAACGGGGACACAGATGAGAACAAAGGCATCTTCATTAGGCGCTCATTATTTCCTCCTGTGAGTTTTTTTCTTTTTTTGCTAGATTGTCTCTATCCAGAGAGTGAGTGCATGTGTAAACTGTACATGAGTGAATGCTTAAATGAACTGGACACTATAGCCTAACTATAACTGTTTTTTTACACAATCGGCTTAGCCACCTCTCTCCCCCTCCCAATCTCTCTTGAATCTCCGTTTGTTCATTTAGAAATTCACTCATTTCTTATATCTGGAATGTACGGTGTCACAAACAAATCAAAAGTTCACTGTTAACGGTAACTTACGCGACAGAAACTGGTCCAGCGCCTGCACATACATGTCCCAGGTCTCAGTGTCCTCCATCATGTAGTCAATCTCCAGAAACCCATTGGGACCATGTTTAGGCCTGATCATCATGCCTATGACAAAAGTACAAGTCAACCAAAGCCAGAGAGAGATTGCACAGACATGTATGTGGAGTCCAGACAGTTATTCAGCTATGAGCCCGCTATAGAAATCCTATTTTGTTTGTCTTTGTTTGTCCCTGAGTTTATGTTCAAAGTGAACAAGTGCATGCATATTACTATAGGTTGGTATACTTGGATGTGTCTGTGAGGAGTTCATCCGTCTGTTGGTGTGTGTGTGTGTGTGGGTACCTGGTATACCCAGCCTGTCCTGATATTTTGGCTTGTTGTCGTCCAGTAACTGCAGCATGACATACATGGTGAGGATAAATACTCCTGCCAGGAAGATGTAGAAGGCCACATAGAAGAGGATGATGAGACCTGCCGAAAAAATAAAAATAAAAAAATAAACCCAAGCGCATAGAGAGCATGAATAAAACAGAAACGTAAACCAACTTCACAAAAACACTTAAACACTGTACATTTCACATAACATTTTAACACTGTATACTTCACAAAACACTTTAACACTGTTTCCTTCTAGTAATAGAGGATCCAATTCTAAGTCCAAGTCAAGAGGTATATTACAGTGGACTGTATACTACAAAACCAACAAACACACATATACACATACACACACACACACACACACACACACACACACACACACACACACACACATACATATCTACAAACACATTGTTGCAATCAGGAGCACATATATTGTGGATAGGTTACATACACCTAGCAGACGTGTCCAAAATGACCATGAATGAACGAAACAATGAAGATGGCAACACTCAGGGCCCAGTGACTGTCCTGGTTGAATCTTTAAGATCTGACTTTCATGGGCTCCATTCGATCAGTAGGATCTTATTCATGGGAGATTCGGTACCTTAAAGGGATTGCGTTTCCCCTCTGTTGACTGCTTGAGAGACACCTTTATGGCAGTTAACAGGGAGGTGCGGCCTGCTCTAGGTATTTATTCCCATTTGACCAACACTGTGGTTGATTAGTCGGAAGTCATGTAATGTTAAACAGCAGTCTTGAAACTTTATTCAAAGGCCAAAAGGATCTTTAGTATCAAGTCCCAGAATTATACGTGTTTCCATTCAAATTTGTTTTTCAAGATTTAAAACATAATGTGATTACTACTACTACTACTACAATAATAATAATAATAATAATAATAATGAATGAAAATGTTGCAATAAGTCCAATGTTTTAATCTCCAGCAAAATCCTGCATTATCTTGTAGTATTGTATCAAGCAGTATTGACTGTTGCAGTTCTGCAGGAGCTACGTTCACTGTTGAATTCCTACATCTAGTCCATGGACACAGCACATCTGGTTGTGTTGTTCATAGCTCTCATCACATGAAGCTTATCAAAGCACCAAATGCAAAACAACAGCATACTGAAATGCCCAAAAGTAACATGACTTTTTTTCTATATGGTCACTACACTATGTGGAGTCCGTTTGTCCCCCTGCTGCTCCGTAGGTGACTGAAAGGCATCAGTGAGGTCTAATCCTCTTTGCTGCTTACTTAGAGTTGGAATCTCCACCTTGCTGCCCATTTACACCAATGTCAATGGTGCTACACAAACCCAACGAACATATGCTACGCTTACACAGATGCCACTAACACAGACTGCTATGGCACGCACACACGCGCGCGCGCACACACACACACACACACACACATATACACAGAGAGAGATAGAGAGAGATATAGAGAGGGAGAAGGAGAGAGAGAGACTTTATAGAAAATCTGCATATGTACTGCTATGCCCCTTCTCTTATTGGCAACTGATTCATCCTGTCATCCTGACTTGAATGCCTGGAATTTGTCCAGATTAATTACCACAGACGAGTGCAGATGGAGGGACAGAGAGATAGAGTGTGTTGAGTGGACAAGGAGGGTGAGACAGCGAGAGGGAGGGTGGGGGAAAGAGAGGGACCATAACAGATTAGGGTTAAGGGGGTCAGTGGATTTGAGGGGCACTCTTGGTCAGAGGGGTACTTTACCACGGCAGTGGAATCACTGGTATTATGATCGTATAGTAAAAATATAATATTTCAGAGAATACTGTCTTTAAAATTCAAGGCTTAGGGGTCTATTACTATTATTATTATTATTATTATGATTATTATGATTATTATTATTATTGTAACTAGTAGTAGTAGTAGTAGTAGTAGTAGTAGTAGTAGTATCATTATTATTAGTGTGTTGTTGTTATTATTATTAGGGTATATTAATGCACTATATAAATGTAACCCAACATCATTGACCCATCACATGTGACAGATGCAGCTAATAAATGGGTATTGATGTACAGTGCAACAGTGTAAAGACAATTTGCACTCATACTTATTTAAAGCACTATACTGGGCAAGGCTATGCAGCTCGTAAGCAGTTGTTACAGCAGCCCTGCACTGATGTCTGGTGCTGCTGATGATTCTGCATTCACTGCAGTGCTGGTCTGCCTCAGTGCAGAGCTGGAGCAGTATGAACTCTGCCAAGAGCTCACTGAGGAGCTGAGGGGAGGCCTTTGGCTGCTAAGGATGGGGAGAAGGCAGCCTGGCTAGAGAATGTTCCTCATATGGGTGCTACAAAGGACAGATGTGTGTGTGTGTGTGTGTGTGTGTGTGTGTGGGGGGGGGGGGGGGGGGCATTCATAGGTTTTGCTTATCTGTGTGTTATTGGGTAGAGATGGATGTGTGTGTGTTCATAGAAGTGTTTATCATGTTATTCACACATTCACATCCACACATTTTTAGCATCCATTTATATCAGACTCAGAGACCCATGAGGGAGACAGAGTCTGAGGACAGTCACTGATAGTGTCACTCTCGCCCTGCCATGTCACTACTGGTTTAGACCATAGGTGACTCAACTGAGTGTAACCACACACACACACACACACACACACACACACACACACACACACACAGAGAGAGAGAGAGAGAGAGAGAGAGAGAGAGAGAGAGAGAGAGATGCACATATCTACACATATACACATACAACTAAAAACATACACAACATTAGTCTGAGTGACATCAACATCCTTGAGTTGCACTGGGGAAACTGGCCATTGGCCATGCAAGTCGCTTTGGATACAAGCACCAGTCAAATGAATAAGCAAGTAAGTCATTTTGGTGCTTTTAACTATACCTGTATTCTCCACCTTTTGTTATTTTGTTTTTTCTCAATTTTTCAGCTTCTTTTCAACCATAGAGCACCCACCCCTCCCCCCTCTTCTTTCTGTCTCTTATTATTTCTCTGATGGCCAGGATGTGAAAAGAAAGGAACAAAGGTGATGATTGAAATCAGCCGACTGTGACACACAAAGAGACCTGCTCTTGGAACATTAACAGGCAGCTTTCAAAAGCTGACACCTCTCGGCTATATCAAAAAACACACATTCATCTATTTTTACATCAACACCTACTGCTAGGCAACAGACTGATGAAAAAGGCCTTTGGAGTTCTGCCATCTTATGATGATAAAAATAAGCATTAATAAACAAAGACACCATTAGACCACCAGCAACATGCTCTAGAACAGATCCGCGTCTGATCTTTACCGGGTCTGTTCTAGGCTGAGCTGCTATAGACCATTCCCTTTTTGTTAAAAGAAAATGAAAGGAAACCTCTTACTATGTTAATTTATCAAGTAGCCTAAGCATGGTGAACAAGGAGTCATTCCTCTGACTTTGAAGCTTTATTACGGTAGTTCACATCCTTAACCAAAGATGTCCTCTAGAAAAACAGGCCATGGTCAAGGCGTAAGCAGTAAGGGCGGTTAATTAATTTATTCACCTGACCACACAATGGCTCAGTAGGAGAATTGTGCTTGTGAATTATTTAACTGGACATTTAATCCCCCTCTGGGAGCAGCTCCCGTGGCTAGCTGGCACTGAAAGCGCTCTGTCCACTGGTATCCTTTCTCTTGAAGCCTGTTGCCTCATTCGTCACTGCACCATACTGCTGGAACACCACCGCCTTCTCCTCCTTCTCTCTCTCTCCTCTCTCTCCCTTTCTCTGTGCGCAGAAGATTCGTAGATGTGCTACGACTGACCTTCTGATAAAGCTCAGGTAAAAAGGATGAACGCAGAAGGCCAATATCCCCTGGTTTGAGGGAGGCTACAGAAATAGCCTAATTAACACGCCTTAGAGAGCACGGCTTACCAAGGCCAGCAGTCCTCAGGGCACCCAGGTCGTGCTGAGCTGGCTGAGCAAGTGCATTGTGGGATAGATTTTTGTACAGGCTGTCATGCTGTCAGTCACCCACCAGCAAGCCCTGACCAAACGCTATTTTAGCAGTCATGTATGATTGGGAGAAGACGACCCTGTTGAACGGAGCCATTCAACAGCAAGAGGCCATTCCATTTAATCATGCGTATTCAGGCTTCTTGCATTGGTTTGTTGAGATATAAACTACCAATCTAACTGTAATACAACATACTTTTAGTCAGAGCAATACCTTTGGACCTATCCAACCATACTTCTGTTTCTTTAAATCAGCCCACTATGTCACTCAAGTCTCATCAATAATTTACAGTAGCGCTCTCTCTTGCTTTCAAAAACACACAGTTCACATCCTAATTACAAAATTATTGAGTATTGGAAGGAATTCTTGGTGGTCTATAACATGTCTCCTCCTAAATTCCTTAATACCACTGGATTTTACATATTCAAGTTAAGTGATCCCCTCCTTCACTCTCTTTGCGAGGGGAGGGGAGGGGAGGAGAGCGGAGAGAATGCAAACAGAACTCTGCCATGGAATTTACCTAGATTAAAACACCTTGTTGGTGACATCACTGTTCATTGTTCACATTGCGTTTCTTCATGACGCTATTGCCTAGTATGCCCATGGCGCAGTTCTACCCCAGGCGGATTATATGCTTATGCTCTGCGTCTTAACGCACAGCAGAGCTAAAATCTCCTGCACGTCGAATGCATGTAGAGGCGTGCATCAGACTTTCAATATGCTGTGAAGTTGTACTGGACTAGTCGAACAGGCACCCTCAACTCTTAACTCCAGCACATACATATTGACGTATCTGCGCAATTTGGAATTAAATACGAAATACGATATCAAATACTTTCAAGCAATGGCCATTTAGCTATAATTAGCTGCTAAATCAATGGCCATTTAGCTATAAATAGCTGCTAAAACTACAAGCCTTTCTAACTGAAGTGACATGATATATCGTCTATTTATTTATTTTATGGAGACCCTTTAGGTGAGAGTGTAGATTTGACCCTGCTTAAATGGATTAAAACGAACGCATACTGCAAGATACTGCAGTAGCGCAACTGCATTTTCAGCACCAACAGTACTGGACAGCGACCGGCATCGATAAGGAGTCGGTGTATGTTGGGATACTAAATGAATGTGCATTTCAAGACACGGTTCACCTGATGCATGCACTTATGAATTTCATACAAGTTTGGCTTGTATAAGGGCCGTGAAGCAACAGAACCAAAAGTCAAAACTCTCCTACTTACCCCAACTGCTTGCCGTTCGGCCCAGAAACTCCTTGGTCCTTGAGTTCCAAATTGACTCCTTCCATGATCCACCCTTGCCGTCATCCTTGGCCATTTTTACTGATACTAACAAGGTGCACTCAACGGCTTGAAATAAATTACAGCAAAACTATGTCTTAGCTTGTGCCACAATATGGTAAACTGATGGTTTACTCTTTCTTAACCCAAAACAATAATAAAAGTAGGCCTAGCCCCCAAAACAAAGTTAAAAAGAGATGAAAGCTAAAAAAGTGAGCACGATATGATTGGTAGGTTAGCGGTTCTCTGTTATCTCATTACAGAAGAGCGTCCACTAAACTCTTGCGGATGTAACTAAGCTAACCCAAACTCTTCAACTGAAGCAGTCGGCATGCCGCAGGGTTTTGATGAGTGATGCAGAACGGTGGCAATACTGCGGTAAACCACTCTCTGGCTATCTGACAGCCTCTCTCTCTCTCGCTTCCTCCCCCGCCCTTCCCCCATGGCTGTCCTTTCTGTGCCAGTTCGCGCCACTAATCCACGCGCCACCACCTCAGCCAATTATAGAGCTATGCGGCTCACGTGGAGCCCACCTCCAAGCAAGTTTCGCATCGTTGAAACCCAAAGCTGCCAACGCGTTTTGACTGACAGGCGACCGAACCAATCTAAGAACGGAAACTCAGGGGAATCCTTTCCACACCTGTCGATATATGCACTAGCGCGTGTACTCCATATAGGCTACACCTTGACGTGTGAGGAGTGTCACGGAAAGCTCATTTTTAGCTTGGCTTTGTAGTCAGACTGGCGAGCTTTAATTCAATGAATCCGCAAACTGCAAATGTTGCATAACAGATGTTCCTCTTGGTGACATTTTTTCTCTTCGTTGTCTAACAACCTGTTTAGCATAAGAACAACTTCTCGTGAGACCCCATTACCCATGAACTGAATGAGAAGTAATGTTTGGAAAGGCAATATTGAATCAGAGCTTGATAGTTGTACTTGTAGTTTTTATTTATTTATGTATTTATTGACTCACTGCTTTTAAAGCACCCTTCCTGTAATGCCATCCACCCCAGACCTAGGCGCTGAACTCTGCAAACCTTTAGGCCTAGCGCCCAGCGCTCATGATGTCTGGCATTCTGCCCACCTTCAGTCACGGCAGCTCTCTCCAGAGGTCATGTCTAAACTCAGGGACGGATTACTAGCCGTCCCCCAACCCCCCAACACTCCCTAGTCCCTGCTGTGTCCTATGACAGCACCGTTTGTCATGGGGACAAGAGTGAGTGAGTGTTGCATGAGAGGTGCCCTCCAATGGCTAGTGGAAGCAGTGACGTGAGTTTCTGTAATTTCCCACATCGTAAAACCAGGGTGCAACTCAAATTCAAGTGAAGGGTGCTGTATACAGCAGTTAACATGGTATGGCCTTATGTACATGTTTGTACACTGAAGAAAATGAAAATGCAATAAAATAAGGAAGATATAAAGAAAAGTAAGACAGGCATTAGTCATGGCAGTCCTATTCATTATATAAAATTTATTTCATGACGATATCAATGCAAATATAGCACTACAGTGATTTCCAAGGTACACCGTATCTTACCATATCAATATATTATGGCACTCATAATATGGCCACCGTTTAAGTAGACACGCAAAGCCGACAGCTTCTGTAAACTATGTTTCTCAAGAATACTTAAGTTACCCCTTCATCGTAATAAATCATTACTAGATGATTACTTAGAATATCTGAAGTACAAACTGGGCACGATTATGGATCAGGATAATAGTCCCAATCTCACTGATTTTTTTTTGTCTTTTTTTGTCTTTTTACGATTCCTCTAAGGAATCCCAGCATGCATTGCAACTGTCCCCTTTTCCTTTGTGGTCATCTTCCCTGTATATCCAGTGCTGTGGCTGTGTGGGGGAAATGGTATACCCTTTCACTATTCCCGTTGTGTGTGGGTGCTAATATGACGTTATGACTAGCAGCCTTATGGAACAGGCCATTTTTTGGAGCACAGCTTCAAAACGGTCAGCTCAAACCTGGTGGTCTTGTAATAACTAAGATACTCTGGTAACCCTGATACACTGTCTCCTTCCCGAATGTCTGTCGTAGTGTTTTGGAACTGTACAGGTGGGTGCTGCTAACTATTGGAAAATAACAACAACAATAAGAACAACCACCACAGCAACAACCAAGAAACATTCATGTGCCCATATTACATGTACAGAAGTATCCACTCCTTAATAATTACTACAAACTTCATCCCACTTGGCTTAAAATAAAGGAAAACAATAATAATAATAATAATAATAATAATAATAAACAAACAAACAAACAGAACAACAGCAAGAGAGAGAAGTGGTCACATTATCGGGAAATGTTTCCCCACTGATAACAATAGTTGTAGTTCAAGATAGCAGCAACGTATTCCAAAAATGTCCAAACAATGATCAAACCCAGTTGGTCATACCTGTACACAAATAAAAACGTGTTTAAAAAAGGGTTTCAATGCAACAATAGTAGTACCGCTTAAAGGGAGGTTTGCATAAATATAGCATGAGATCTGTGTGTCTCGGTGCCTTTGTCCAGAGGGCTTGCCTTTCACTGATTGAACCGTTCAGTACAGTGTAGACAGGATACCACAGATAAAACTACTAAATTCCTTTATAAAACAAATAAACACATTGTACTTTTATACATTATATGCTACAATATATTTATTGATTACAAATATGAAAGTGGAAATAATTGCTACATAATTTTCAATACAGTTGTACATATCTATTTTACAGTTTTAAGATTTGTCATTTTTTTTATTCTTAAGCATATGTTATGTTTATTTATTTATTCTTTTTTTCCATTTTGTGCGGATTGTTCCAGCATTCGGTTTGAGGTGAGTTACTGCATACCGATCTATCGAATTCAGCAGGTGGTTAAGTGTTTGTATGCACGTTTGTGGGTGTTTACGTGTGTTTGGAAACTAGGGAGCGCAGCTTGTGTGTAATGGGAACTTCCCAAGATGCAAATATGAACTCTGCCACTGGTGAGGAGATATACATACATACATACATATATATATATATATAGAAATATATATACATGTATATATATATATATATATATATATATATTATTTCTTTAAATATATTACGCGGTGCCTGCACTGTGTATGAAAGACTTAACATGTCTAGCGTGCTAGTATCTTTTTACTCCACAATTCCACAATTCCCTGCTTGTACCCATTACATTTCTTCCATTGGAGCCTAAACCAGGCTGATCCCATGTCACAGTGCTGTTGTTAGTGAATTGTGATGTTTTAGCCTTATGCATGGTTGCATGACAGACTGGAGCTGTACACCAATATGAGTCCATACACTGACGTGAGTTTTGATTTGTAAAAGCTGTACTCCCTGTCCAGTACAAACTTGGAGCCACTGGGCCTTCAGAGGCGCCTGGGTGGCCAGTGATCTCCAACTGATGTTGAGCGTGATGGCTGATTTTAGAAAGCTGTTGAACAATCAGACTCGGGGCCCAAGCTTGCCAAGTCACGTTTGACTTTGGGGGAGAATATTGCTACAAAAAAGGCTCTGAATGTTGTCAGAGTTATTTTTCCTTGTTATCCATCTGTATCTGTGAGTATGTTTTTGTTTAT
Organism: Alosa sapidissima; assembly: GCF_018492685.1. Classification (NCBI taxonomy): domain Eukaryota; kingdom Metazoa; phylum Chordata; class Actinopteri; order Clupeiformes; family Clupeidae; genus Alosa; species Alosa sapidissima. The sequence goes on along the minus strand of NC_055961.1, from coordinate 33,741,653 downwards.
GTTTGTTTGTATCTGTGTTTGTTGTGTAGACTATTCTGAAACATTTTAGAGATATGTTTATTTATTTATATTATATCTTTCTACTACAAATATGGAAACTCTTAGGTAGTATATCCTTACTTGTCGTATGCCTAATTTATTTGGCACTCGAACAATACTCAGACATAAAGGAAATCATTCACACTAACCTTGACCCAGTCATAAACAAGAACTCAGGAATTCCAGCTCACTGATTATCAAATGTGTCTGACACTGTATAAGTGTGTCTGTGTTTGTCTGTGTCTATATAAACCTGTATTTGTGTGTGTATATGTGTGTGAGTGAGTGTGTGTGTGGTGTATTTGTCAGATCTCTGTGGGAGTCAGGCCTATAACTCTGCATCCTATGTGCTTGTCGACGCAATGATGCGCTGCTACAACTAGACACTTGCATTACGACCAACTTTAACATTCTAACATCCCAACGACCTTCAAAATGTACCAAATTGCTGATGTTAGAGGTCCAGCAGACTTGAGCGGTGGCAGTTCTTCGTTCTTCGAGATAATGAGTCACCCCCCCCCCCCACACACACACACACACAACAGAGCAGCAGGACGGCAGAGCCGATAGGCTCTGAGTGGGATGATGGGAAGCTGGAGCTGTAGTGGTTCCACCCACGCTCAGTGAAGGCCTCCGTCTGGACCAGCGATGGGAGGACATTGAGCAGACCAGTCGAACAATAGACGCGCACAGTCACTGAGGGAGAAATGACAAAACTAATTGCAGTCCTTTCCTCAGGGGTTTGCCAGGTTCAGCATACATCCTCTTCTGAGCACAAGGGAGAAGGATGCATTAACATCCACCCCAAGCTCAATTGGATCAATTATCTACCTACGTCTTTCACATTGTATGTGACTTTAGGGACTTTGAAAGTTCATGATAGGCATCAAGTATGAATATGCAATGCTGTAAACGTAATTTCCCTTCTTTTTCATTTTGTTTTGCTTTCTTCCAACAGAAGGTGAGAATCAGTAGTTTTGAAAGTTTTTTTAATTATTTCATCTGTCCTTTATTCAGTAATTATGGCACATGTTACTCCCGGCCCTTCCACAGCCAACAGAAGCAGTCACAACCTCAATGAGTGCTGTGATCTCCATTCCCTCACCCTCTCAGTTAACTCACTCTCTCTTCCTTTCTCTCAATCTTCTCCTTCATCTCTCAACTGTAAACGTGTCCACCTCTCGTCCTTCTACTACCCTCTTTCCCTCTCTGCCTCAGATGGCTGTGTCCCAGACCACAGCCTGGGGCCTTTGGCAGGGCGGGGTACCCGTCTTGCGAGGCTCGGGGGTCCGTCTCCAGCTGGGCAGGATGGGCATGCTGTCCTGCTTGCACAGGCTCTTGTCCGGCCTCCGGTGGGCCTTGATCTCCTTGCAGAGGCAGCGCTTGCGTTCGATGACCTCCAGCAGCTTGCCGTCGCGCTGCGCATGGGTCCCGCCACTGGCGGCAGCCGCTGCGGCTGCCGCAGCCACGGTGCCGGAGACGATGGAGGCGGGGTTGGCGCCGGCGGTGATGGCGGCGCCCCCGGTGGCCAGGGCTTGCCCCTGCGCCAGCTGGGCCAGGTGCTGGAACTGCAGCTGCAGGTGGTGCTGCTGCAGCTGCTGCTGGAGTTGCTGCTGGTGGAGGTGGAGCTGCTGCTGCTGGCGCGACAGCGAGGGGCTGCAGGGAGACTGCGCTTGGGCCTGCGCCAGAGCATGGGCCTGGAGCTACAGCAGCACAGGAGCCAAGGAGGAGGGAAGGAACAGGGAGAGGAGAAGAGAGGAGTAAGGATGATGGCAAGGAAAACAGAGCAGAGAACTGAGTGAGAAGGAGGGAGATGGACTGTGGGGGGTTGTGTTTTTCAAGTGACTATGACTATGAGGATCTGGGAAAAGGTTAGGACTGATGGTTAGGAACCAACAGATCTTTAATACATCTACAATTACAATTGATCTAAATGATAATATATAGAAATAAAAATGTATTTCAATGCAGTCTGAAAGATTTTGCTAACCCAATCATTTCTGGGTTCAATAGGTTCAGAAGCATACTCTAACTAAGCTTCAGGAAGCAGTACATAACAAGGATAATTAAAAATCATTCGATATGGTATTAAAATCGACGGGTTCACTTTCAGGTTCTCCTTTGAAATATGGGTGTGCAGTTCATATAAAGAAGAATTCATTACCATGCAGAAAATAACCTGCCTCTACAACAGAGCGTGACCCATGTGAGGACAGAGGTACTTGCTAAACCACTGGAATGTGCCAAGAGCACAGGGCGTGTGCTGTGTGCTGTGCCAGCACTGGACACCAGGGGGCGCCATTGCTGCACCCACAGCCTCAAACTCCCTGCTGTGTGAGGGAAGGTCAAATGAGCATACACAGTCTGTTTCTGCAGCAGCACACACACACACACACACACACACACACACACACACACACACACACACACACACACACTCTCCACACTCCCTGTCACACATGCAAACACACACTCATCCACTCGCCGGCATACACACGCAGTCTTTCTCTGCGGCACACACCCAGACTGCGTCAGCATCTGAGCCGCTGCCAAGAGACGACTGTACGGAGAGCAGAGTAGAGCGGGCAGAACCATTCTACAGCAACTCTCTCTCTTTCTCTCTCTCTCTCTCTCTCTCTCTCTCTCTCTCTCTCTCTCTCTCTCTCTCTCTCTCTCTATCACACACACTGCCTGGCTGTGGATCTATCTTCATCACCATACACTCATTGACCCTTACCAGTTCTAAAATAGCTTCACAACCACATACGCTCTCTGACAGTAGAGGTAGCTGTTGCCGGGGTAAAAATGCCAACAGATGTGGTGAATGAAAACACCACAGAAGATCAATATCAGTGGTGTGGCTGCTGGTGGGAGTAGTAGTACTACTAGCAGTTGTAGAAGTAGTAGTGGTAGTACCAGGGGGCAAAATAGTCAGCAATCTTTTTATAATCTTAAAGTCTTAGCCTAATAGAATACAATTTGGTCTATTGTATAAAAGCATAGGCTATATTAAAGGAATCTTAGTCTGTAGTATAAAAGTAAACATGAAAACAGCGCTAGCAGATATTACGGTGTGGTACGCATCTGGCCAGCCCTCTAACTATAGAACAATCAATGAGTCATAGTGACCTCAATAAACTGCATCGCTTATGCCTCAGCTCCCCTGGATAAGCTCGAGTGCTTCTCCCCACATTATCAACATAATTATAAAAACATCCAGACACAAAAATAATGTCAGCTTCGACAACAATGTTAACAATGACAAGCACGGCGATATAAACAGCAAAGGTTATGTTTGACATAACAGTGTTAATCATGTCTTGTACTCGTTCTGTAATGACATACAACATCAGCACATGACAGCACAGATTTAGATCATAGCGGGAGACATGATGGGCACCGTTTACTGGAATAATGTTTATTAGTGTAGAGTGGTAACAATAACAGAAATATTAGTGTTCCATAATGACAGGTCCCCCATGGCTTGTAAGGATGAATAGGGGCAGGGAAAGAAGCAGGGATTTGTTTTTTGTGTGTGTGTGTCTGTGTGTGTCTGTGTGTGTGTGTGTGTGTGTGTGTGTGTGTGTGTGTGTACAGGAGTTGATGGTGTGGCTGTTCTCACCTGGCTCAGTGCATCCTTGGCAGGCAGGCTGCTCTGCCTCTGAACGTCACCTCCGCCCACCTGCCTCACCCCAGAGGTGGAGGACGACCTGCCCAGACGTGCCAGCTCTGCCACAACACACACACACACACACACACACACACACACACACACACACACACATATATAAATAAACATACATACATAGTCACACATAGAAACACACACAGGGGAAATTCAAATAGGAACTAATGTTTCTCTATGCTATATTGTACCTCACTGCTCTGCTTTCTGAAGCATGCAAGACTCCTGAAGCAGCCAAATGTAATTTCATGCTCATGAATATACTCATTAAATTACAACACAATTGGTAGTTTAATAAATACTATATAATGAATATATTATCTGAATAATAATTTGTGACAGGCAAATATCAACATTGTAAAAAATGCCAATTAAAATATTTCCAATTTAGGGAGATTTTGCAAACTCAATAATTTCTCAACAATGACATGGAAACAAAAGCACAGGGCCAATTAAACACATTTTGGACATGTAAATAAAACAAGAGAGTTAAAGAAAGAGAAAGAAAGAGAGAGAGAGAAAGAGAGAGTGGGAGAGAGAGAGGGAGGGAGAGAGAGAGAGAGGGAAGGGGCAGCTCAGTCACCTCCGTTCCGGCAGGCAGGGAAGGTCTGGCAGGGTAAGGGCATCCCTCTGCTCAGTGCCCCGAAGCCGGGCGGCCCGTCCGCCCCTGCCAGGCTCTCGCTGTGGCCGAAGGCCCGGCTGGAAGTGCGCACTGGGATGCCCGAGTGGCCACTGCGCAACCCCAGGGCCAGGTCGTCCCTCTCCTTCCTCAGCAGGCCGTCACTGCCGCCGTTCCACACACTGCCGTCTTCCTCTGAGGGAGCGGTAGAACAAGAGAAACACAGAAGGGGAGAGATAGAGAGAGGGACAGAGAGAGACAGAGAGAGGGGGGTGGAAGAGAGAGGGATGGAGAGAGGGAAGGGGAGAGAGAAAGATAAAGAGAAGGATTGAGACAGAGAGCGACAGGTATTTTAATATGACTGGCGAGAAGTGCTTTTATATATCTGTTATCGAGGAACTACAAGAGTGAATCATTCATCTAAAGACTATTCTCATGGTCCCCGTATATCAAAGCACACTTCGGTCTTTTGCTTTCCCATTCAAGTCAATGAGAGGCACACTAGCCAAAAATAATTTACTGGTAAATATAGCTGGCACTACTCCGCACTATGTAGGCTGAATCATGTTGTTTATATTCGGTTCCGTCTTAATGTTTTGCTCTCGGTTACATTGATGGAGTGAATGTGAGATAACCCTCTGGAGTCTTACGCCTGTCAGACACTGTCGAGGTTGGCAGACATGCCTTGAGATTTCACCTACCTAAAAAACATTGATCCAAAAATACAGGCAAGCCACTTCACATACTGAAGAGTCAAATTCAAGATAGATTGTCTTGAACTTTTGTCTAAGTATGCTAGTACTCCATTTTTTCTCCTATTAACCAGGAAGTAGCCCTCTCCCACATCCCTCCCTCTGCCCCTCCCACCTGTCACTCACTCTCTGTGTCTCTGCTGCTGTGACTGAAGGACAGCTTCCTGTGCATCGGCCAGTAGGGCACGTCGTCCGGCAAGCCCATCCCCGCGTTCCCGTCCCAGGGCATGAAGCCCGCTTTGCCCTGCAGGGACGGCGGCCCACTACCACCCCCACCTCCGCTGCTGCCACCTTTGGAGCCTGGGTCATGGTGCAGGGAGGGCAACTGGGACCCCCCCCTGAGGCTGTCGTAGGCCGGGGGCCTCCGGAAGCCCACGGAGGGGTAGGTCCAGAGCAGGGGGCTGTCGGCCGGCGGGGGCTTGTAGGCGGGCAGGCCGTGGGAGAGGGCGTGGGGGGTGTGGGAGCGGTGGAGGTGGGGGCGGGAGTGCGGCCGCTGAGAGGAGGAGGAAGAGGAGGTGGAGGTAGATGTCGGAGTAGGGGTGGTACTGGAGGCGTGCGAGGTGGTGGACATGTCACCCAGGCTGGACGACTGAGCGTCCCTCTCCCGATCCCTCTCACGATCCCGGTCCCTGTCTCGATCCCTGTCCCTGTCTCGATCCCTGTCCCTATCTCGATCTCTGTCCCTTTCTCTGTCCCTCTCCGGCTTGTCGGACTTCAGCAGGAAGCTGACCGACTTCCCCTCCTTGCCCTGTGTTTGCATCTGCGCCGTGATTTGGGAGGAGGAGGAGGAGGCGGAGGAGCAGGTTTTGCCTGACTCCTTGTCGGGCTTGCGGTAGTGGTGGTAGTGCGAGGGCCGGTGGTGCGGGTGGTGGTGCGGGTGGTGGTGGTGGTGCGAGTACGGCGAGGAGGACTTGGAGGACGGAGGCAGCGGCGTGGAGTGACTCCGTGCTCTCAGTCCAGGCGCCGGGCCCAGCTGCGCCTCCCTCCTCTCGGCCTGCTGCTTGTCCTGCGCGCCCCCCGAGCCCCCGGACGACTCCTTGGAGGCGGGGAGGCTGGAGGAGCCCGAGGAGCCGCTGCCGCCGCCGCCGACGGAGGAGGAGGACGCTCCACCGGACGAGGAGGAGGCGGAGGATTGGGCATTCTTGGAGGCGGAGGAGGAGGAGGCAGCGGTGGTGGAGGAGGAGGAAGAGGAGGTGCTCTTGTGCTGCACCGCCACCCCACTAGAGGCAGCGGCGGGCTGGGGGAAGGCGAGGAGGGGCGGCTTGTGCTGGAGGAGGTTGGGGAAGGGCGCGGGGATCTTGGTGGAGGAGGAAGAGGAGGAGTCCAGCTCCGGTTTGCCGCCCTGCAGGAGGAAGGGGGTGGGGGCGCGCGGGGGGTGGGGACTGGACGACAGCGGCACGGGCGTGGAGGAGGCCGAGGAGGAGGCGCAGGGCAGCGGGGACGAGTGCGAGATGGACACGGTGGCCTTGGGCTTGGACGACGAGGAGCACGCCGGGGAGGAGGAGGAGGGACGCGGGAGAGGGGACGAGGCGGCCGAGGTGGGAGCGCCGGCCGAGGAGCCCCCCGAGGAGGCGTGGTGGTGGGGGTGGTGGTGGTGGTGGTGGTGGTAGGCCTTGGAGGTGGAGGAAGAGGAGGAAGAGGAGGACTTGAGGCGCTCGTGGCGCAGCGGCGGGCGCCGGTGGTGGTGGGCATGCTCGTCCGGCAGCGGGTACTTCATCTCCTCGTAGATGGCCTCGCCCGGGTCCGAGTCGGAGTCCGGCGTGGTGGCCGAGGGCGTGAGCGGCGGGTGCGGCGTGGCGGTGCTCTCGCGCGTGAACACCTGCCCCACCATCTCGATGTAGACCGGCTCGTCGTCCAGGCCGCGCTCGCCCGGCGACGCCGACGACTCTGCGTTCTGGAAGGGCAGCGGCGTGGCCGGCGGCGGGATGCGTGGCGGCGGCGGGTCGAACGAGAGCTGCGTGCTCGGACTCCGCTTGGGCTTCAGCGGCGGAACCTTCTTACTCGCCATCTCCCCCGAATCCGACTTCTTCATGGCTGAGAAACGAAAAACAAAAGAAAGAGAAAGACAAAGAGAAAGACAAAGAGAAAGAGAAAGAGAAAGAGAAAGAGAAAGAGAAAGAGAAAGATAAAAAACTCCATCAATCAAGGCACAGTGAGGCAAACGCTCACACAACCTCCAAGAAAAGTACCAGTCTTTTTACCTCAGCCTTACCACCCAGAATTAGCCTCTTCAGATAAAAATCATTATCTTGTTATGTGTGTGCGCCACTGACTGAACAAAACTGGCAAGGCAGAACTCTGCTGGAAATGGGCTGGGAATCTCTGATCTAAAGGTTCAGTAATCAAAACTGAGAAGGAGAGCGACCTGGGGGATGTGGATCAGAGACAGAGAGAGAGGAAAACCCTGATGGAGCAAAATGGGTGTGAGGGAGAGAGACGAGCGATCACATAAATGCGGCGTGGCTGTAGGCAGATGAGCAGTAATTGACAATCGCGAGTCGGGTTCGGTTCTCAGACTAAGACACCTGCTCCACCCTGAAAGCTCTCAGACAAATGATTGGGGATTTCTAGCGGAAACCAATCAGTCATAAACACACACACACACCTACACACACACACACACACACACACAGAAAGCCCTGAAACACATCTGTTCTCTCTTGCTCACCGTTCTTCTTCTCCCCGTGCTTGCTGGACGAGTGGTGGCCCTGGCTGGACTGGGCCGACGACGGCGGTGGTGGCGGCGCTTCTGAGGGCGGGTGCCCACCCATGCCCCCTATGCCGCCCCTGGGCGGGTGCTCCTGCTGGGGCGTGGAGCTGAGCCGCGTGCTGGGGTGGCGCTTGGGCTTGGCCGGCGGGCAGCGGTTCCCTTGGCCCTGGTGCGAGCCGTCGTCCCCCGGGTAGTCGCCGTTCTCCAGGCCGCCGCCCGGCTCGCCGGCGCCCACCGCGTGGCAGGACTGCGAGCGCGGCGCCATGGCCGAGGCACAGGAGTGGGGGGAGAGGTCCTGCGACGCCGGCATGGTCATGAAGCCCATGCGGAAATGGCGGCGGAACGAGGCCAAGTCCCGCACCTTCCCCACCGTGGCAGAGGACGCGTCCTTATGACTGGAGCTGCACAGAGAACGGGGGGAGGGGAGGAGAAAGGGAGAGAGCACAACACATGCACAGACACAGTTAGAGTTAGAAAGTCCACAGAGAGAGAGAGAGAGAGAGAGAGAGAGAGAGAGAGAGAGAGAGAGAAAGAGAGAGAGAGAGAGAGAGAGAGATAGAGTGGGAAATAGAATGAGACAGAGCGAGAGTGAGTTAGACAGAGAGAGAGAGAG